>NC_056741.1:767263798-767401298 GCF_019279795.1 Protopterus annectens | reverse complement strand
CATTACCTGCACCATCTTCTTTTCCAGGTGTCAAAGAAGATGCTGTACTGTTTGTTGGAAAACCTTTAATGAAAGAAATATAAGTAGAATCAGCCAAAAGAACATTATAGTAGTGTTATTTCTGCAAAGATAACCATAAGTGAAACTGATTTTGTTAATGCATAGTACTCTATATTCTGAAATTGCATCTTGCTAGCAACAGAAAATGGTCTGACATACTCACAGAAACTTCAAACTATCATACATATGGGCAGCAAAATCTCTGTGCAACATGATGTCTGCAATTATTTCATGTCTATATGGCTGGAAATGCAGCTTACACAATCTATAATTCTTTAGTTGAGGAAATCATACCCTGACTGCAGGCATTCTGCTCATGTACAGTATCTGTTCTGCATTGAGTGGTCTGTACAAATACAGACTCAAAGAAAGGGACCCCATACATAAAATCACATGCAGTGAGTGGCATGCTGAATGAAGGGTCAGCAACAGGCACCTATCACACAGAAAACTGGAGAGAAAGCTGTTTTAAACAAGTCTCATCTTGGGTAAACCAGATGCAAGCTGAGCATAGCATGAATACTGGCTACATTCTTACCTAATTGGGGGTGGTAGAAATGATAATTTCATACTTGTGATGGATTGTTTAGTTAAATCTCCATGTGCTGATGATACAAATATTTCACAGGTTACTAGCATCAGCACAGTAGTAGATTACCTCAGAAGCTGTTGTTTAATACATGCATCCATTCTTTCCTTACAAATTATGATGCCCACCAAAGAGAAGGCTGATAAATACAATGTTTCTCATGCAGAGAATAAGGTCTTGCTGCAGGCCCTCCATCATCATTGGCAGTGGACTTTCAGCCAGGAGAGAGCTTACAAGCTCTACCACAACGTACCTGGCAGGATGCAATTAATTATAAAAATGTTGTCAGTGATCATGGCAGGAACTACTAGCTGGTCAAATGTTGGGCTACCAACATGATTTGAGATACTCAAAAGCATGCAGTTCTGCTGACACAGAAAGTTAGAGAGATGGGAGGCCATCTGTTAGCTGAACCACCATTAACTGAGATGGAGGAGCTGCTTGTCACTCTTCAGGATGGATCAGAAACCTCAGTACCTCAGGATGGGGTACTGGATATTGATACAGATCTGCAGCATGCTCCTAAAATCTCTATCAGAGATACCCCGGGTGTGTACCAGAGGGGTGTGGGGTAATGCACACTGCTTGCCCTTGTAGCATACTGCATATCACTAATTGTAGTTTCTTATGTTGTGTAGCAACATTAGGGTTTCAAATAAGAAGGGCACCTGCACAAGGTAACGTCTTTCCCATTGTTTTGTAGCACTATATATCCTGCTTTTCCTATCTTCACTGCAACTGAAGCAGTGGTGCTGGTTCTTACTTAATTTGGGGTTCTTCATTTGGTGTCTTCACAGGTGAAGTACCATTCAGCTCTCCCACTGTAGTTATACCACTTCTTGATGTTGGACACAGATCTGACTGACAATGATGGTGGTGAACATTCGGCATGGTCAGGGTCATAGTGTCTGTGTTGTGCACAAGGAATGTGGAATCCATATCTCTTACCCAGTCAGTAGACATGGCCTCTGTGCCCATGAAACCCAATCTAGATTCTCAAATAGACAATGTAGGACAGGTTGTAGCTGCCAGGTCTAGCCAGGAAGGTATGTTTCTACATGTAACACAGACCCCATTATCTGCTGCAAGTTCTACTGAGCATGGGAAGGACAGAGATGGTTAGCATACTTGTGGCCAGAGACGTTATGGATGTGACCCCCCCACACACATACACACACAAACTACCTGTCTTGATGTCTGCAACACAATGAATATGTAGAGTCATCAAAGAAACACAGTCTAGAAGCAACTCAGTCTTTGCAGAGACAGTACATGTTCTACACAGAGTGCAAGATAACCTGAGGGATTGCATGTCTTGTATGTATGACATCCTAGTCATGTTTCATTAGCAGCTTGCAAGACTAAGATCGTTCTGTGGTCACAGGATGCTTGCCAAGGATGTGCCACATGTCATGTTCCCTCTCTGCTTTTGCTACAAGTATGGATGACTATAGTAGGCATGTGAAGACAAGACAGTCACATGCAGTGCCACCACTTCCAAGCCATCATCTACTGTGAAGGTGTATAGGGTCAGATATGGATATCTGCAGAAGGAATGTAGAGCTCATCACTAACATTCATGCCAACCTCAAGACAAGGACTTGCTACTGCCTGTGATCCTATAAGGAGAGAGTGCTCCCATGGCTGGGGGTATCATACCTCTCAACCTCTTAGAGAAACAAAATCTGGACAAACTCTAAAATGATGGGGGACAAATAGGGACAGATTTTAAATATTGTCCTTACAAACTTAGAAAATTGTTAGAATAGTAGGTTTTGCATTAGCATGAATTTTTTGAAGGATGTGGAGTCTTAAACTCAAATGTTTTTGTCATTATTTAATTACTTCAATCCTCAACTATTTTCCAGAAAGGGACAGATTTTAGGAGGAGCACACCAAACATATGAGGCAAAAATCTAGATATTCTGTGAAAACCTTTACAGTTGAGAGGTATGGGGGTATCCTCAGCATGTCTGCACTTTTTCTGTTGGTGCTTTGGACCAGTGTATACAAACCTCCCACTGGTGCTGTAGCATGTGCTGAAGTTGTGTCCCAGCAGACACACATATTCAAATCCAGTATCCAGTATCTAGTTTCACACTCATAATCAAGAATATGATGACATTGCTCTTTCTTAGTGCAGTTTTCTTTAGTCATTGAACCAATGGCTATCTTACACATGCTGCACAAATGTCTTTATATTTAGAACAGCATGTACATATTTCTTTGCGGAACATACTACACATTTGTTTTCTCCACCTGTGCAAATGGTGACAATTGTGTCCTGGCCTTTGTGCTTTGCTACTTAGTGACCCTAATGTGGCCAGTCTGTGCATTACTAAGTACAGTCTGTTTGTAGATTTATATGTATCAGTTTGACTATTATGTATATGCTTCTGTCTGGCTCATAGTTATGTCAGCCACTGCCACCTGACAAGTGCAACAGTGTCCTGTGCGTTCCTTCATCTGGCATGGTCTTCTCCTGTTGACACCTCCTCCACCATGGCTGGATCCAGTACAAAGGGACCTAGGCAGCTCCCTAGGGCCTGGTGCTGGCTGCGGGACCTGGCCACGCAACATTATTTTTTAAAGGTCTCCTCCCTCTCTAAAAAATCAAATTTTAAGAGCAGAGCAGTTTTCTTCTCAGCATGCAGATGCACAGCAAACTTCTTGCTTGGCATGACATGTAAGATTTGAAAGGCAGGAGAAGACCAGAGCAGACTTCAAGTGTGAGATTTAAAAGTCAGCAGAGTGGAAATGTTTTCTTCCACATTATACCCTGAGCAATCTATATTGCAGACACAGAGAGCTTGGAGAATGATTTGCAGAGTCCCAGGTTACTGCAACGCTGACTAGTGCATGTGTGTGTGAGTGAAAAGCCCAAATTAGCGGTAATGTCTAGTTAAGTGAATTGCTCAGTCAAATGCTGTATCTTAGCCATAGATGGCAAGCATCTTAATCCTCCACACCAGCTGCCAGGCCTCCATCAATTTCATTCTCTCTGTAAATCACTGAGGACTATAGTTTGTGAACGTCAACCTGTTGTTCAGTTAACATTTTAATTAATTTAGAGTAGTCTGCTCTTATCCATTTCCAGTTTTGCAGAACATCTCTGATTTTTGTCTCATTTTTATTTATTTTTATTTTATTTATTTATTTTACATTTGTTGACCGGGCTAGTCTAGCTGGATACATGTCCTTTTTCAGTAGAGGCCCGGGGAGAAAAGCTCCAACATGAAGAGAAGACACAATACATTTACATGCAGTAGAAAATAGCATTAACATAAAGATAAAAGAAAACAGCGAGCTTTACATACAGTTTAAATAACATTCACAGATATTATGTAGATAATCTTAAACATGGTTACATTGTGAAGCCGTGAGGTTAAGATTATAAACTCTGAGATGGGGAAGAGACTGAGGTGGTATGAGACCTTTGGGTTTAGTCTGGTTTAGGACAAGGGCATAACCAGTGTGACTTAAGGAATTCTTTGAGGTAATTTTTGAATTGATTAAGCGAGGTCATAAGTCTTAGGTTGTTTGGGAGGGAATTCCAGAGCTTTCCGATGGAATTGGCATAGAGAGCATCACCTCCTGAATTATTAGATTTAATGGTTAGTACCTGGACACTTTTTGATGATCAGAGGCAGTTTAGGTTGGAGTAGGGGGTCAGTATTTTGCTCAGTGAGGGGGTTCTGTCCGGTTGGTTAATTATTTTAAATGCTTCAGTGAGTTGGTTGAGTTTGAGAAGATTGGGCAGTTCTAACCAACCAAGTGTCTTTAGGTTAAGGCAATGGTGAGTACGATAAGGCATTCCTGTTATGAATCTGGCTATATGATTATAGGCTACAGAGAGTTTATTGAGCTCTCTCTTATTGAGGAACGAAAGTACCGGGGAGGCATATAGGAGGGTGGAGAGGAGATGAGTGCGAGCAATGGTTAGTTTGGCATAAGGGGTTAAAAAGTTCTTTATTCTGTACACTGAGTCGAGTTTCTTGTTTACAGACTTAATGGTTAGGCTAATGTGCATATCAAATTTAAACTTGTGGTCAATAGTCACACCTAATAGTTTGGTATAAGAGACAGGCTCTATGATGGTGCCATTGGTGGATTCCACGTGGAAGGTCGTGTTATTAGCATTTGGAGGTTCTTTTCCTAGGGGAGTAGATATAGAGGGGAAAAATAGTAATAACTTGGTTTTAGTTGGATTAAGTATGAGTTTCAATTCAGAGAACCATTTTTCGACTATAGCAAAACAGTGTTGGGTTATTGCTTGGAGTTTCGGGAGAGAGACGTCGGAGCAGATCAGGGTGGAGTCATCTGCATATTGGATGCAGGTGGTTTTGGGGATGACTGAGTGAAGATCATTTATGAAGATGGAGAAAAGAAGGGGACCAAGTATAGAGCCCTGAGGTACGCCAATGGTATTAGGGAGTAGGTCAGATAGCCTGTTTTGCCACTGGACAGCTTGTTGCCTACCAGAGAGGTAAGCATTAAACCAACTTATAGCTAGGTTGTCGAGATGTAGGGTTTCCAGGGTATGGAGCAGATGCTGGTGACTGACCATGTCGAAGGCTTTCGATAGGTCAAGAAAAAGAGCAGAGGATATTAATTTATTATTACGGTTGTTATTGACTGAGTCAACAAAGGAGAGAAGGGCAGTGGTTGTACTATGATGGGGGCGAAAACCATGTTGGGTATTAGACAAAAGACTGTTATGGGTGAGGTAGTGTAGGAGTTGTTTGTGAACACACCGTTCCATAATTTTAGCTATTGGAGACAATATTGCTATGGGTCTGTAGTTGGATGTTTCCATGGAGGTCCCTCCTTTATGAAGAGGGATGATATAAGAGATTTTCCAAATAGAGGGAATGGTAGCTTCAGTTATAGTTCTGTTAATCAAGATTGATATGGGATAGGCAATGGCATCTGACGCTATTTGTAGGTATTCCGCTGGGAGGTGGTCAGCCGCTAGGGTGGTTGGTTTGAGTTTTTTCAAAAGGGTACGAATATAGGAGGTAGATACTAGTTGTAAGTTAAAGGAGGGGTGAGCTGGGTCATTAGTATGAGTTACAGATGAGGAAGTAGTGGTAAGCTACCAAATAAATTCCAAAAAAACCAGAACCATAAAAATACTGGTCAAAGAAGGAGACAGTCCGTGCAGCTCGCAGTTAGCAGAAATAAAATGCACAAGCTTGGATACTGTGCACTGTGGATGCAAAATAAATACAATGGTAAAAACCACTCAAAAACCAGCAAAATAGCGTAATAAACTTTACTCGATACACGCTTTCGTCAGAGACTTCTTCAGAATGCATTAAAAATCCACAATCATTGTTTAAATAGTTACAGCAATGATTGAAATCCAATCATTCAATGAATAGGAACATTTTCTTAAAAAGACATACTAATTAAAAAATTCCATTGCTATATTTTTATCAATGGATAGTTTGCTGTTTTTTAAAAAACATTTGATGTTAATTGAGTCATTAAGACCGGGGGGTTTATCTGATTTCAATCTTATTTGCCACAGAGTCTCCCTCTGTTCGACAAAATTTCTGAAATCACCCCCCCTCAAGTCTGATTGACAAACTTCTAATACTGAAAAAAGGAATTTTTTAAAATTATGACAAACTAGTGAATGTTTAAATAAGGCATTATTTGTGTCCTTACTTTTAATACTGTACAGATGTTCACGTATTCTAGTTTTTAAACATCTAGTTGTAATTCCTATATAGAATGAAGTGCAACTACTACAAAAACTAATATATACAACACCTTTGGTATTACAGTTAACATACTGTGGTACCTCAATAGTTCTATCCATGGTGTCTATCACTATGTAGGGGCCTTGCAGAATGAACCTGCACATATTACATCCAAGGCAGGGGAACATTCCCTTCATTTGTGTGGTATTGATTTCTACAGCTTTGTTATTGGCATTGCTTTCTAAAGCTCTCTTGATGTTAAAAGTGTTCCTCAAAACAAAATTGGGCTGTTCCCCAATTGTTTGACTAATGTCTAAATTGCCCTGTAGAATTCTCCAGTTTTTTCTCAAAACTTGTTTAATATGTTCACTATCTATAGTCATATCCAAAGAACAGACTACTTTTTTATTTTCTACATCTTTTAATGTTCCTAAATTAGAAAAACTGTCTTTGTTGTTTAATATAGCCTGATAGTGGGTACTACGTTTTTCCAACACTTCTTTTTTTATGTTCTCCAAAAACAAGGTATTATATCCCCTATTAATGAACATTTCGGTAATGAAATCCATTTCCTCATGAAAGTCACTATCTTTTGTAGTCATTCGACTTGCTCTTATAAATTGCCCTTTTGGTATATTCCTTATAGTGTGAGTTGGATGTCCACTTTTGAAATGCAAGTAACTGTTGGTGAATGTTTCTTTTCTAAAGATGCCACTATGAAATCTTGATTCTGACAAATCCCACCAAAAGAGAATGTCTAAAAAGTTTATTTTTAAACCTATTTCTCCCTTTGTAAATCTTAAAAATTCAACTGTGTTATTAATAGCTTTAAGAAATTGAAGAACTGTATCATTGTTTCCTTTAATAATGAATACCAAATCGTCCACAAATCTGTAATATAATAAAATGTTAAAGATGTTTTTGATAGGTTTGAGAAATTCTTCTTCCCACCATGACATTACGAGATTGGCATACGAAGGAGCAGCTGGTGACCCCATGGCCACCCCTTTTCTTTGTCTATAATAAGTATCACCAAAAATAAAATAATTATGGTGTAATAAAATATCCAGAAACCTGCAAATAATAGAAATCTGTCCGGTGTCATGTTTTTTATTTTTACTTAAAAACTGTCATATAGCTTCAACCCCTTCCTCATGGGGGATGCATGTGTATAAAGAGACCACGTCCAAACTAAAAATAATGTGTTGGGTAGGATCAAATATATTACTCTCATTGAATTCTTTAAGTTTTTCTAAAAAATGCCAAGAATCCTTAATGAAGGATTCTTGTTGTGAAACCAATGGTCCTAAAGTGGCGTCTATAACTAAAGAAATTCCCTCTGTAACTGAATGAGGTGATGAGACGATAGGTCTAAAAGGGGGGTCCATTGAATTTTTGTGTATCTTCGGTATTCCGAAGAAAGTCCCTATTCGGGGATTGTTGATCACACAAAATTCGTACACTTCCAAATTTATCTCACTAGACATAAGGGCGTCATATAAAAGTGAATGAATGGTTTTAAATTTCTTGTTTATCTCATAAAGTGGAACTACCTCGTATTCCTCAAGGGACTGGATGGTCTCGGTAAAAAAAGTGTTAAAAGTGTTGGCTATTTCTTCTGGATCTTTCCCAATGAGTTTCTCAGGGGTGGGGGTGGTAGATTTACCAGGATGGAGGAGATTATTAAATCCAGCCCAGAATTTCTTTGGGTTATTCTGGTGTTTATCCTGGAGGTGACAGAAATACTGTTTTTTATCTCGAGTAATGGCTGTTTTAGTTGAGTTTCTAAGCTGTTGAAACTTGATGCGATCTAGAGGAGTTTTAGTAGCTCTCCATTTATCCCAGGCCTGGTCTCGGAGTTTAGTTTTAGTTTCTCTTGTTAGCCAAGGTGCTATCCGTTCCTTGGTTCTGATTAGTCGGTTTGGGGCATGAGAGTCGAGTATCTTAAGGAATGTGTCATTAAAGTATGTCACGCTCTCATCTAGGGATAAAGTTTTTAGGATGGACCAATTACAGGATTTGAGTTCTGCAACGAATTGTTTTGGGACAAATTTCTTCTTGTTTCTGACAAGTCTGTATGAGGGAGGGTTAGTAGGTGGGCATTTATGTTTTATGATATAAGTAATAAGGTGGTCACTGAGGTCATTGGGAAGGGACTTTGTTGGTAAGAATCCAGTCAATGATGCTCTCTTTTTGCTTAGCATTTCCAATTCTAGTTGGAGATAAAATATTTTGGGAGAAACCATATAAGTTAATAGAGTGGGGATTTATGTGTGCTGAGCAGTTTGACCAGTCGATGTTGAAGTCTCCTAGTACTATGGTTTCTTGAGGGTAATTGGTGGCTAACCAGCTGAGAGTTTGCTCAAAGTTTTCTGAATTCTTCCCTGGTGGAATATAAATTACTATAAGATTAATGCATTTTTGGGTGTTTAGGCATATCTTTAGGGCAATAAGTTCTAAATTAGAGACCTTAGGAGGTTGGAGTGGATTCATAATGATATTCAGTGTATTCCTAAACATTACAGCTATTCCTCCGCCCCTTTTATTTATCCGATCAGCCCTGAGGATATTATACCCAGGTGGGAGAATCTCTTCATCCGTAGTGGCTGGTTTGAGCCATGTTTCCGATAGGCACATAATGTCAGGGGAATGGGTAGCTAACGTAGCATGTAAGTTGTGAACCTTGTTGTTTATGCTTCTTAGATTAAGGTGGAATATGAGGAGGGAGCCAGTAGAATTCCGGGCGGATTTAGAGGAGATAGAGTCTGAGGCAGTGTTAGGACCTGGGTTGGGGTGGATGTCACCATCAATGGTGATACATTTTTTCAGGTGGTCTAAGAGTCTTTGGAGTTTGAATAGCAACTTAAGATTAGATTTAATGGTGGGTACCTTAGGGTGGCGGAGGGTAAGATGCACTATTTTGGAGTCTAGGGTATTAGCAGGGTAGAGAGAAGGTGAGATAGGGTTAGAAAGAAGGTTTGAATGCGTGGTAGTGTAACTCTTGGGGAAGGGAATTCCCAAAAGTGCTTGATTTTCATATTTATACCCTGCCCTATCTTTGAGCAAGACACTTAACCAGTGCTTTAGGGAAACTGAAAATTTGGGCTAGTCTCCTCAATGGTCCCCTGAACTGCAAACCTAGTAAGTATCTATGAACCAGAGGAGTTGTGGTGTAAAGGAAGGAATATAATTATAGTAAACAGGCACATCATCATATGAATCATGTTTCTGGAAGTGATCCTTGGTTTTCTTATTCTGCTGAATGTTGACTATGCCAAAGCAAAAACTCTAGCAGGCAGCCAAATGAACCCCAACAAGCAAAAGTCAATCCAATAAAAGAAAAAGTTAGGAGTCTGACCATAAAACACTTTAAAGTGTTTTATGGTCAGACTCCTAGCTTTTTCTTTTATTGAATGTTGACAATACATTTATTATTCAGCTTTGAAAATTCTGGCAGCATGAAGTCTATGAGTTTAATGTTAATATTTTATCTACAAATGCATCTTTATTTATCTTGTTTATTGCTGGTGCTTCAATGTGAAATGCAGTATGTTTGAGCTACAACAGTTTTTCTAGCACTTAGTGCAGGTGGGCAAGGTTATGAGCTGTTAAAGATCTGCTTCCTGTAGTACATGGTTTGATTCCCTTAGCCTGCATTTGTCTTTTATGCCACTCGGCCAAGTTATTTCACCAAACATCACTCCTGAATCATTTCCTGAAAAGAGACACGTCCAGTGTGCTGTCCCATAGCTCTTAACTGTCCAGATTTTTGAAGAATGTCCAGATTTTTGCCTCATACTTTTGTTCTGTTCCTCATACAGTTTGTGGTTTTCTGACAAATCATTGAGGAATGAAGGCAATAAGCAATGACAGCTATGAATTTCAGACTTCATATCCTTCAGAAAATGCATGCTAACACAAAACCTTTTATTGTAGCAACTTTCTAAATTTGTAAGAGTACTATTTAAAAGTATGTCCCTATTTTTGGGCTTTTGTCCACCCATTAATTTTGGCTTTGTCCAGATTTCTTGTGCTAAGAGGTTGAGAGGTATGCATTACACATTTGTCTTTTGAATTTCTGAACCCTTCAAATAGATGCTAATCAATACTTCATTATATGCTGTTTGAGTATGAACCTTAGCATGTCTCTTGTAGTTTGTTTATCAGATGCATTTTCACTAAATGTGAGTTTCAAAGGAAGAACAGTTTACTGTTTCTCATGCTAAGTCTGTTTTCAATGTGAGAGAGTTTTGTTTAAAAATTATTGTTTTTTTCTTAAAAAATTGAAATAAAAATTTTGAATGAAATTCAAATCTCTGTGATACTTGTAAAATTAAAGAAGGAAATAGTATATACACCAGCAGGTTTGAATAATATTTATGGTAATTGGAGAGAGACAGACAAATAATGGGATAGTGGTATGGATGGCTAAGTCCTTATTCATTAACTTGCATATGGCCCGACTTGTTCATGATTTGGCTGTGTTAAATTTGGAGGTGTATGCTGCAACAGTGCAGCATTATTACCCATTCTTCAAGTATTGTACTGAGTGATAAGATAGGGGATAGCTATTCTCAATGACAGAGAAGACATAGGGAAGTTGAAAATGAGATGTAGGTGTCCTACAAGCATGTAAAGCCCCAAAAAATATGGATGCAATAATCTTTTTAATTTTTATGACCCGTGTGTTGTTGAACAAAAGCTGTAACAGTATTTATATTGCCTTGCTTTATTCATTGCACTAAATAATAAATTAATTCATTAATAGGCCTAGATTGTGTAGTATAGTATAAACATGCTTTTTCAATATAGTATTTACAGTCTCCAGGAACTGCAAGTAAGTTGGCATTTCTCAGGTCATATAGTCTGATAGTATGCATTGGGATTATCAGAACTCTCTGAGCTTTAGCATCCATAAGTTCATCATTGTTGTATATTACTGTGATGCAGTCTTTGCTACAAGATTTGATTGCAATGGATTTCGGCATTCATCCTGCCTAGGGCCCCTTCTGACCATGATCCAGCTCTGTCTTCTACTACTTCCACATTACATTTGTCCTCTCTACCTACCATGCTGGCACACGCTCATCCAGCATGTGTAAACCCTGCTGCAACTTGTTCCTTAATATTTTTGTATTTAACATTGCACATACAGACAATATCTTTCTACATGTACCAGGATCATGCTGGAGAGCACCAGAAGATATATCCAGGCCATGAAAGAATGCTTTCCATAGGCCAAACACTGCCAAAATTCCCTATCACTCCCACCACTGCATTGCATTAAAAAACCTACAATGGCTTGAGCTCCATAACCACCTCCTTCTTCTCTAACTCCACCTCACACTCACAATCTTAAATCAATCCTCCCACTGTCCTCCCCTCACGGACCTCATCAGTCCCTACTCTCCTAAGCATAACCTATGCAGCACAGACCTACACCTCTTAGACATCTACAAACCCAATAAAAATATTGGCAAACTTTTATACAGCCACTCCATCGCCAGTGCCTGGAACAAACTTTCCCTTTGTTTAAGAACAAATGGCAACTTCCTTAACTTCAAAAAACTTCTAAAGGACTTATTTACTAATTTCAGGACCTGTCCTTATCCCACTCCCACCTAAACTTCTCCCTCTCATCTTCCCCCTCCCCTCTCAGCGCTCACACTTTATCACAACTACTCATTTAAGGTCTTTATGTTATTCTACCAACCTTGAGTTTCTCTCTAATGGTAATTGTTAGATAGAATATAATTTTATATTATATTTTAAATATTTAATATGTACCATGGCTGTCTAAACCTTAATATTACTCTTGTATTCTTACATGTTCATGTATAAGTTGTTGTCTGTTTCTCCTGTGTATATACACTTGTATGTTAATATTGTATGATGTTTTGTTTTCTTATTTGTTTATCTGTGGAGCTTTTCTCCTTGGGTCTCCACTGAAAAAGGGGTCAGCATCCCAGTCAGAGAAACCCAGTAAACAAATGTCAAATAAATAAATAATAAATAAATAAATAAACAAACACTCACTGATTACTGAGGTTTGTGATAAAGGCATAGTTGTAAACATTGTCTGCTACAGTGTGTGAATTTCTGATTAGTGTCATTAACCATGGTTCCATGGCATATCCAATATCACAAAGATGTCCATGAGGAAAATTGCCCCTTACAAAACACCGATATACAGAACCATACAGGGGAAATCAAGAGTGCTGAAGACACACCATAGATTGTAGCCTGTGCATTACAGACTACCCTGCTCCTGATGTAGTGGTGTTCTTTATGGCCAACATACCTTCTTCACAACTCACCTGGTGGGCCTTTATTTTGATATGGGTACAGTCTATGGTGCCCAGTAACTCTGGGAAGCAGGCTATGTCATAAAAGTCCCCGTGGTGTTGGATCTCTCCTCTGTAGTATGAAGAAACTACATATACCTCCAGATTCCTGTAGCATGGCACACAAGAACTGGTAGATTCTCCTTCAGGGAGTTGTATGAGATACCCCACTGTGTCCCCTATTGGTAGCTGGATGACCCCTGTACCTAGTATTGTCAAAGGCACACACACCTTGGTATCCACTGCAGATGAGGTGATGCACCCCAACCATATCCTGCATGGTAACTCTGTCCACAAAGTAACAGTCTGTACTTTTATTGTCATGAAAATAATGAAATATTAAGTGCAGTTGAATGACACTATGCCCCTAAGGGTGATGCCAAGCAATGTTGGAACTATCGGCAACTAGTACAGTCTAAGACATATATGCATTTATCACCCCTACCATTGTTCCACTATTCCTGTAACTCCAGGATTTGATGGTGGTCAAATACACTAGAGATAGCAACTTTAGTGGTGGATTACATATATTTCTGAATTGCACCCCCATATTGTTTACTGTCCTTTATACCCATGGAGTCCCTCATTTTAATAAAGTTGCTCATTTCCATGTCATTATATCACCATTAGCATACACAATGGGCAGTTATGTTGTTTGGCCTCCCCTCCTCACTCTCAGTGTATCTATGTCACACACCCTGCACATAGTTGATCACGTTGCATGGTTGCCGACAACAAGTTGGTCATGATTGAAGACCTGATCATACCCCTGTATACAGACCACCAGACAGCTATAACTGCAGTGTACCCTGATGTGTAACATTGAAATAGAAAAAAATCCACTCCATGGCATAAAGGAATAATTCCCTGACTATAATGTAGACAAATAAAGTTCAGATAGCCTCTAGGACACCTGCAGGAGCTGCCAGCAGAGGAAAGCAGTCAGTAACCATTGAATGCTCAACCATCCTGTGTGGAAGGTGATATTTACTATATGGGTGCCTGTAGGGTTGCCACCTTTTCAAATGGGCAAAGTGGGACATTTTTGGTACAAACATCAGATTTTACAGGCCGACACATACCCACAGTCAGTACAAAAGTTAGAAATTAATTTTTTTGCCTAAATAAAAGTTTATTCTTGTAGCATTTTAGTTGCTTATTCTGTTTCTTATAACATTTAGGTATTTTAGATACAGAATAACTGTTTTATGCAACTATTACATAAAATATAGGAAATAATTTTGTCCTAAAATCTCAGGACATTTGCCATTTTTACAATTTTTTTGTCAGGACACAACTGCCCAAAGAGGGACTGTCCCTCACAAAGTGGGACAGCTGGTAACCCTATGTGCCTGCGAAATAAATTGGAAATTTGGGTGGAGGTAGAGGAGCTATCAAGCTTGGTCATGTGGGAATGCAAAATAAAATACTGAAATAAACAGGAAACATTAGTAACAGAATTCTACCTTGGACACCATACGTCATATTATACCAACGCAGGTCATGTCACGCCATGCTAAAGACTACCATAATATGTAACCCCTTGGTAAAAATGAGTTCAAAGATTCATTTCAGATCTGTGACAGTAGCACCTACAGTGGTAAGAGGACTATACTGTGAGACCCTATCTCTTTTCCTTCTGCAAATATTTCATAGTGATTTCAGGAGCTGATGTGTTTAAATTCTTAGTAGATCATACCATAACCCATAATAGTACAGCCACACAAAAAAGGTTCTTGACATTCACAAGTTGTTAAACAGTTGCAAGTTCTCAGACCTTGCATTTCTTGTCATGGTAAGAAATGTGGTAATCAGGCTCTTAAATAACTCCCTTCTTTGCCATTCCTCAATGATATGTGCTTTATACCTAACCCAGGATCCTCATGCAAAAAAAAAAAAATAACAGTTGTTTAGTTTATATTGTATTTTATGCAGTTCCTTAACTGGTGTTACTGCTGGATAGCATTTTATTTACCACAGAAAATCATATCTATTATAACAACAAAGCACTGTTAAACTTGGTCATAGCACTGAGAGGTTTACCATGGATATCTGTAAATTTAAGAAAAAAAACAACAAACCTGTACTCAATAGACATGGGCGGCTCAGTTTTACTCTTAGCAAGACTAGACAGAGCCATGCCCAGTGGTGGGCTATGATAAGGTGCTACCTCTTGCTTCAAGATCAAGTGAAATTGATTTATCTCTTTCTACCATAGTTAGAACCATACCAATATTTGCTTATTATACTGAAAACATGTTATACTAATATTTATTATGATGCATGTCCTCCCCACGGTTGGGTGGGTGTTCGAAAGACATGCATAAATGGGCGTGCCTTCGTTGAAGGTTTAACGTCGAGCTAGCACCTTGGCATTCGTGAAAATCTACTGCCAATCATTAGTGGACCGGAGTCCTGCTGTGGCGACCCTTAACCGGGAAAAGTCGAAAGACAACAACAACTCATAAGAATTTATTCAAGTAAGTGAAATGTGGTGCAAATTACCCTTTTATCCCATATTTCTGTACTTTTGGACTAAATAGAAGGTCAGATAGACAGATTCTAGTCTCATAGCAATTGCCTGAAGCTCATAAAGAATGAACAGTTACTTAGATAGTCACAAATTATCTGTGGGAGATGCAAATATTTAGCTTAGCTGGCAGTATTGCATATAAACATAGCACCACACACCTTCACAGCATTCCACACAAGTACCTGGAAAATTATCATATGCTGAGGTTGTAAGAAAATCAATGCCTAACCCCCCCCCCAGGCCAAACAGGACTATGACAGAGCAGAAGTCAATGACCACAACACATACTACCACATCACAGTTACCAGAAAAAAAAAGTCCCCCAAAGTCTGTACTTGTAAACCCTCTAGTAATAAAAATGTACTGGTGTTGGATGACTCCATAGTCAGGCATACAGAGTCTACTCTCAAAAAGCTAGACAAAAATAGGGTGATGGTGAGTTGTTTTCAGGTGCCATGATCTCTGATGTTGCAAGGACCTGGACCCTAAACAGAGTAAGTATGACTGCAACATGGTGGTGGTCTATGACAGTATAAACGGCCTGGCATGCAAAGCCCTGCAGGACATGCAGACATTTCTGAACTTTCCGTGCATGTCACAAATGCAGAAAACATCCTTGTATTGGAAACCATCATTCTCCAAGACTGATGCTGTAGTACAAAGAAAAGAAGATTGGTTTCAAGGACTGGCTGAGGAAATGGTGTCGTTTAAGAGGGTCCAGTATGTGCTTGCATGGGATGAGTTGCTGCACAACCCTATTTGCTTTGCTAAGAACAGCTTACACCTCTCATTCCAAGGCCTCTATATACCAGTTAAAATTGCTTTTTTTAGACAAGAGTCCAGTTAATGGATTTCCCAACCTAATAAAGAAAACAAATCAAGAACTAGAAAATATTAAGGCAGCTCTGCTTGATGTTAGGAGTTTAAATAACACATTGCCAGAACATGAGGACCTCTTGCATTTGGAGCACATTATTGTATGTATTATTACTGAATCTTGGTTTAAAAGTGTATAAACATTCCCTCTACACTAGTGATTTGTATCTGACATGCATTCAGACCATATAGGGACTGCATGGGAGTATCCATATTGGTTAAAGACCACATTAAATAGAGATCCACAAACCAAACTTATTGAGATACAAATCACACTAAATAAACAACTATCAGATCATGCCATTTTCTGTAACCCTCACAATGCTCACTGAAAACTATATTCAGTACATAAATATACTGGACAAGCTTCATCCTGAGAGACTTTAAATATCCTTTGATAAACTGGAATACCTATACCTCAAATGTTGGTTGTGCCCCAAACTTCCTTGATTTCGTAAACAAGAACTCCCTTTACCAAATAGTGAAAGAACACACTAGAGGACAAAACATACTTGACCTGGTCCTTCCAAATATAGCATCTGCATGCACTATCCCACTGGCATACCCTTCCCCAGTTAAGTCTGAACATAAACATGTAACCTTCTCCTTCAAAATCTCCAAACCATCCAACGTAAATATCACAGTATTCAAAGACTTCAAAATTACTAACCTCTTTCAGATCTATACTAAAGTCTCAAAATGCAGGTTTAATTGTAACCCCCATAGTGTAGACACAGCTAGTAGTTATACAAATAAATTCTACACTCATTTTGGTAAATGCATTATTCTAGCAGTTCTTACTAGAACCAAATAAAATTGAAAGTTTAGGTGCAAACTATCCTGGTGGTCCACAGGCATAAACAAGCCATACAATAAAAGAAAAAAACAGCAAGAAATATTTGAAGGTACTGAAAAATACCAACAGAAAAACAAAGACATCCTGTGAATGTAGACTAGCATCCGAAGCTAATATAATTAAAAATCCTTCTTTATTAGCATCTTTCAGAAATAATACACAGCACTGCTCCAAGCTACTTCAAACAGGTATCACCTACTCAGATCCAGTAAATATTGTAAATATATTAATGAATAAGTCAGTGCAAAATTCACCCCACAAGAACTATACAAAACTATATAAACCCCACATATTTCTAAGGAACTCAAAGCCCTATAATCACAAAAGAGCATTTGCTAAAGGTATTTTCCAAAACAAAATAAAACAAAAAAGACATCCTTCATGGGAACTGATAACATACCTGGCTGCATGCTGAACTAAACATGCATTGGTGGATCCACTCCTAAAGCTGTTCGACTTGAGCTAAGCCACCTGATTTGTCCCCAAGATATGTTGCACACAGAGTAACCCCTTTGTTGACCCAGGAAACTACAGACTCATTATCCTAATCAGCCTCACCTGCAAGGCCATATAATATACAGTAAAACTATGTGATTGACAATATAAAATATAGAAATTCAGCTACAACAAAAGAAACAGTGTTTTAGCAGGGGGCAAGCTCCCATGCAGCCCCCCACACTCCCTGCTAATCATATATACTAACTCAAAAATTGCTGTACAGTGGGGAAAAGGACACATTCCCCAATCCTCACAGTACAACCTCCATGCAGCCCTGTTTCTTTTTCGTAATTGTTTTCAATATTTTAAATTGTCGATCATATGGTCTTGACGATATGAATTTCAACTATTTAAAACTTTGACCTACTAATATAGATCTGCTCATTGCTACATATAACAAATCCACCTTGCCTTCCCGATATACTTTATCCTCTATTCCGTGCCTTCTTTAATGTCCCCATGGATTCTCCACAACATATTCTGCTAGTCCATTCCTTTGTCCACAGCCTTTTTACATGAAGAAATGCTTGCAGAATCAGCTTCCAATGCCACTTCCTCCTTCTCTGTCTTTTATGTTCAGAGTTATCATTCAGAGAATCTTGTACACCTAAAGAATGCTGCAACTGTTTCTTCTGGTTTATCTCGACAAGAGATTCAGGTCCTTAGTCTCCAGTCATATTGTTTACAGTCTATCCGATATACCATTCTGGTGACTTTACATTCTTTTTCCAGCCTTATGTCTCTCTCCTTGTCTGGCCTCCAGAACTTTTCATAGTATTCAAAGTATGGTCTGGGCAGGGCCCAGTAGAGCTACACTATAACCTCCTTTTTAGAGTCTACTCCTTGAGGATGAATGCTAACATTCTGTTTGCCACTGCCATTGTCCTGTCACTGGTGGCCCCTCTGTGGTATGATCATCACCTGACCCAGGTCCTTTCTCTTCTCTTCTGGCATCAGTTACACATCTCCATCTGATTAGTCACATTGAAACTTCTGTAACCTAAATGCCACACTTTGCAATTTCCTGTACTAAACCTCTCTTTATGCCTTTCTACCGATTGAATCAGCTTTTCTAATTATTCCCTTCGACACTTCCCCCATCTGTTACTGTTGCATCTATCTTTGTGTTGAAAGCGAAGATGCTGATCCTGTTTTCTGCTCTTACAGGTTTGTCTGAATCCACTGCACTAAACAATACTGGATCCAAGTACAACACCTGTAGTACTCCATGATTCCCACACCTCTTCCTAACATTGGCCCTCTCACCACAATCTTCTTTGTTCTACCTCTCAGACATGCAGCAGTCTATTGTCCTTTTCCCAGGCCAACCCTCAGGCCCTGAAGTTTTCTTAGTGGATGCCTGCATGGGAGCAAATCAAATGTCTTGCAGAAGGACTGGCAGACAACCTCAACAAGTATTCCCTTGTCAAGTTTTCTTGAACCCAGTCATGGTACTCTCAGATTTGATTAACATTTCCTGCTCACCTCGAAACCATGTTTGATGTATATGAGATTCTTTCTGTAAGAAAACATTCCACTTTTGTTCAGGATTTACTTTAAATCATTCCACATCTCTACTGTTAGTCTAACAGGACTATAATTCTCCAGATTTTTCCATCCCTCCACATTTGTACAAGGATATCATACTTGTTGCAGTCATGACAGTCTTACATACTGACTGGTGATGTGGTGAAGATTTCTTCAGGGGATTGGCTAGCTCAAACTGTCTACATTTCTGAGGCCTCTGGGAGGAAGCCCATCTTTGCGCTATTTTCTGTCCTCCCTCATAGCAGTTTGCTTCCTCTCCAGTTCCACCTTCTCTGTCCTGTTAGTGGCCCATCTATGTTTACAATTGCTTGAACTTTTTTCCAGCACAGTAGCCTCATTTTAATCTAATTTGATAACCTGAATCAAAATATTAATTTATTATCCCCTGTTTATCCCTTTCTTCTGTGATTTTCCTCCTATCTTTGATTTGTCTGACCAGGTCTGTGTAGCATTATACATAAAAAAGATGTTTCCTCCATTTTGTCCCCTTCCGCCAATTCCCCTTTGATCTATCTCTTTACAGTCCTTATATCTTTTGCTGCTCATCTGCTCCTGTCCTTGTAATTTGTCTCTTAAAACTCTCGACATCCTCCCATCTATGTCCTGTGGGCACTCTCTTTTGCCCTAATTGCTATCCTCATATCCCTTGTTAACCACTTTGGACTCTCCCTCCTAATCATTGTTGCACCTTTCTTAAAATGGGGTACTCCATCCCTAATCCATTTCTATAATTTGCTACCTCAGTTTGCCACCAGACCTGTAACTCATCTCTGACCCCCAGTACCAGCTCGTCACAATCCTCTCCTCTAAAATCATATGCCATCATGTTTATATTTGCAGTATCGTCATTCGCCCAACTCTGAATCACACCAGAATATCCCTGTAACCCCCACGTCTATGTTGGTTAAAATTGCATTCAGACCTCTAACCTGATGGGTACATTTCTGTTTAACACTGCTAAATTCTTCGGGGCTCCAGCCTTCTATCAAAAATATCAGACTCTCTTACACTACATCTTTAAAATTCAGATTCACAAAGAAGTGTAACACTCTTCCTATTACCTTACTGCTTCATTTTCTTCAGCAGTCTCACATCAGTCATCCCTGACCTGTCTGCAGGCAGATACACTCTATCGCTACATCAGCACTGGATACAATTTGTGCTGTCATGTGTTTTGGGAGTGCATTGCATACTACAGACTAGAAAATTCTTCCTCAACAAATGAATAGAGAGATCATACAGAGACGAGGCTTTGGGCTATTTTTTTCATCTGCTGACTCTCCTAATATCCATAGGATTTGAGACGTTTTAAGGAAAATTACATTGGTAGCCATCAGGAATTTTTGCATAGCCTTGTCACTCTCCCAGTGCATCCCCACAACATCGAATGGGTGATATGCAGTGGACTTGGGAGTGACATTCATGTCTCCATGTGTAACATAATGAAGGCCCATCTCCTTGTAGATAGCACTTCTGTGTGATCCCTGGTCTCCACCTTGAGAGTGACATTCATGTCTCCATGTGTAACATAATGAAGGCCCATCTCCTTGTAAATAGTACTTCTGTGCGATCCCTGGTCTCTAGCGGTAGTTGTGCTCATCATTCTTCTCCTCCCCCATGCCAGCTCAAACAGGCACCCCAGCTGCTAAGCTTATGTAAGCCATATAGGTTGTGAACAATAATTTAGCCTGCTGTGCCTGAAGAAATTTTTTTTCACATTTGCATGTATTTCACAAATGTCCATGTGCGAGGGTACGGCAGAAAGTTTGTTTTGTTACTCTGGGTGTTGATTGTTCACTATTATTACTGAATTACTTCCTTACAGTACTAAAATACATGGCAGAGGTTTGTTTTTGAACAGTCACACCCAGTATTAACAGAGTAAAGCACACTTAGTATGTCCTCTTCTTTCTATCACTACACAAATTTGATATAAATATACATATTATAAATACACAAGTTTATAATGGTCTATTTAAGGCACATTTCATCTAATCTCAAATCATCTGATACATACTTTTAATCTAAAACACACTCAGCTGAATCATATTACATCTAAAAACTTCATAAACACGAAATACTATTTCAGAACTTCTTTTTTGCAAAGGGCAAGCCCCCTGCACTCCCGAATATCCTTGTTGAAAGCAAAATAGAACTTAAATATATACCTTCTTTCCTTTTTCCAGGAGGGCCATAATGGTCAATCCTAGAGTAAATTTGTGGATACCCATTTTCCCTTAGAAAGCTCTACTCTTAGAATAACCAGTCTACTCATTATATTATAAGCATAGCACTTGTTCTCTAAGCTACTCTTCTAAGCAAGCACTCTCAAACTCAAGTAGCGCTACATCCACCTACCACCCCAACCACTTCCCTTAAAGGCACAGCACTCTCTTATAATATTCTAGCATGTCGAGTGGTAGATTGCTAGCATCTTCTCCTGCTCAGCTGGTTAATCTGGGAATCTTGAGACAATGCTATAATTGTCTCATGTACACAGACAACCCTCTCCTCCTCCCAGCAAACACAAATACATGTGAGAGATGCAACTATATAGCCAAACTGGAGGCTGAACTCTCTCAACTCAGGACTGGCAAGACCAGACAGGAGGAGAAGGTAACCACGCACACAACAAACCCAGTCACACATAGACCTACCCCAACTGCAAATCAAGCACATAATAACACAAAAACATACTTGGAGGCTCTATTAAAAAACTTACCAAAACAACAGAGGCTCCCAAAGCAGACACCCAAAAATCCACCACCTCAAAACATAACACATGCAACACATACTTCAATAAATCGGTGTGTCAATAAATCACAGCCCTTAAGGCCAAACACTATGCCTGATACACTAGTGATAGGTGATTCTATAGTCAGACACACTGACATCCCACTTACCAGGCTGAGCAAGGAGAGGGTAACGGTAAGCTGCCTATCGGGGGCTAGGATCCGCCATATAACACATGCACTCAGGTCACTCAAAAGCACGTACAAATATGACTTTGTCATTGTCCATGCCGGCGTGAATGACCTGAGACGTACCTCCTTGGACTACATGAAAAGAGACATTGAGGAGCTCTCTGATTATGTAGCCCAGGCTGGTATGACCCTGACCCTGAGCAGCATCCTGCCCTCACCAAGAATGATGCCACAATGCAAAGACAAGATGATCAGCTTTAATAATTGGCTCAATTACTGGTGTCATTATAGGGGGATCCAATGTCTGTCTGCTTGGGATGACATGCTGGACAAGCCACGCTGCTTCACAAGGGACGGCTTGCACCTGTCACCACTGGGCTTCCGGATATTGGCTAAGGCTCTTGCCACCCCCATAGTGCCATTTTTAGGCAAGGCTCAAAAGACGAACCCACCTCCGTAGAAAACAAAAATGGAAAAAAATTAAGGGTAATGCTGCTCAACGCCAGAAGTCCAAATCTCAAGATGCAGGCTCTCTCCTTAGTATGGAGAACATCGATGTCTGCGCTGTAACCGAGACCTGGTTCAAGGCTCTTGAGAGCACCCCAGCACTACCAGGCTTTACCTCGTATCATGCTTTTCAGCCCCAAAACCCGGGCCGAACCACAAAGGGAGGGGGAGTGTCCATATTCATCAAGGATACCCACACCTCTAGGTTAGTGGCAACTCATGAAGCATCGGAGACCATCCAGGTGCAGCTAACCATAGGCAAAAGTGCTATACAACTGGTTGCATGTTACAGACCACCCTCCCAATCTCAAGAACCCCACTCAGCCTTCCTGAAGACATTGGAAGATATGAATGTCTCACCAAATACCATCATATTGGGAGACTTTAACTACCTTAACATAGACTGGGTGCACTATTCTAGCCCTAACACCCTAGCCCAAAGGTTCCTGGAATTCATAAACTCAAATGCAATGGAACAGCTAGTCACCTCTCCCACAAGGGGGGATAATATACTAGACCTGATCATCATAAACATGGGGACAAAATGCTCCACACCGGAAGTATTGCCCTCACTGGTGAGATCTGACCACAAACTAATCACCCTGGATATACATTTACCACCTCCACCCCAACACAAAAGACTACAATGAGAAACTTCTCAAAAGCCGACTTTACACTTCTCAAGACTGAGATGGTATCATTTAAGCCCTCAGGGCCAATGGAAACCACATCCCACAATGCTGAATCCTACACAAATGCTTTCTACGGACATCTCCAAGAATGCATGGATAGTGCAATCCCAAATAAAACCAAGACCCTCTCCACCAAAGGAAAGCGTCCTGTCTGGTGGACCCTAGCCATAAACAAATTGTATAACAAAAGAAGACAGAGCAAAATCCCATAAAGGGAAAGCATCTCTGATCAGCACTAGTAGAAAGCTATGTTCTCTCATAAAAATATCCAAGGCCAACTTTGAGAGAAAAATTGCCAAGGACACTAAAGATAACCACAAGGCATTCTTCAGTTATGTTAGAAACCTGGGCAGGAACACTCAGATATGCTCAGTTAGTACACACCGACAATAAATTTACCGAACCCACAGATATTGCCAACATTCTGGCAGACAGGTTCAGTACAAATTTCTCCCCTCCCTCACCTCCAAAAGAAGAAATACTCATCCCAGCTGAATGTAACCTCCCTGTCATCTCTGATGTCCAGGTGAGAACCACCCTCAACAAAGCAAAAAACACAGCATCTATGGGACCTGATGGTATCCCCGGCTGCGTGATACGTGAACTCCAAGAGGAGCTAAACCCGCATATAAAAATGTTATTTAACCTTAGCCTTACTACAGGATATGTACCTGAACACTGGCGTACAGTAACAGTGGTCCCACTCCACAAGGGAGGCTCCACTACAGACCCTGGGAACTACCACCCCATAAGCTTGACCAGCCTAGTTTGCAAAGCTATGGAAAGAATTATTATGGAACTCATAAACAACGACATTGGGGATCTACAGACACTTGATCCCACCCAGTTCGGCTTTGTAAAAGGCAGATCCTGCCTTTTGAACCTGGTTGACTTTTTCGAAACAGTCACTAGAGCCATTGATGAGGGCAAGGCAGTCCATACAGCCTACCTGGACTTGGCTAAAGCCTTCAACACAATACCCCACTCGGGGATCATAGAAAAGCTAAACAGCTTAAAAGTAAATCCATATGTCACAAGATGGGTTGCAAACTGGCTAAAGAACAGAACCCATAAAGTCAAGATTGCGGGAGCCATGTCAGACTCAAAGCCAGTCACAAGTGGTGTCCTACAGGGCTCTGTCCTGGGACCCCTCTTGTTCAGCATTTACTTCTCAGATGTGAAAGCAAACATGGGAGGGTTGTGGCTGACAAAGTTCGCAGATGACTGCAAACTAGGTGCCATAGCCGATACACCAGCTGACACATACATCCTACAGAAAGGCCTCACCGAAATGGACAACTGGTGCAGGAATCATGGCCTTAAACTGAATGCCAAGAAATGTATAGTCATCCCCTTTGGGAAAAACAAAATACCCACAAATTATCACATAGACAGTAACCCACTGAGTACCGAAAAAGTAATCAGAGACCTGGGGACCCAAGTTGATAGTGACCTCTCATTTGACACCTACGTTGCCAAAGTGGTTAGAAAGACATTCTACCTTGCCCACCTTATCATGAAGGGGTTCACATCCAGATCAAAGGAGGTCATTGTGCCCCTGTACTCCTCCCTTATCAGGCCCATAATTGAGTACAATGCCCCATTTGGTATGTACCTCACCTGGCACTTACAACAGCTGGAGAGACCCCAGAAGTACCTCACCAAGAGGATCAAGGGTTTCCAACATATGTCATATGCTGCCAGGCTAAAGAAACTCCAGCTCTATTCAGTAGCATACCGCCTGCTCAGAGGTGATCTGTGCCTGACATAGAAGGCCATGTCTAACCAGGAATTGATGGACATGCTCCACCTCAAAAAATCAAAATCCATAAGAACCACGAGAGCCAAAGATTTAAACCTCAGTACAAACATGAATAGAACATGCTGGAGGGACAGATTCATAACTCAGAGGCTTCCCATACTCTGGAACAAAATCCCAGTCCATGTTAGGCAGAGGCCCTCACTGACTCTCTTCAAGAGAAATCTTGACGAGTGGATGGGAGATCGTAGGTTTACCCCGGGGGTCACTCCTGTATCGCTACTTAACAGAGGCACAGTAAACTAATTTTAATAAGTAAGGGGGTCTTCAATGTGTCACTACTAGACAAAGGCACAGTATTCTAAATTTATTCTATAGACCTTAGTACCACTACATGGGGTGGCGAAAGCCACATCTCTAGGGCTAGGCTTGCAAATGCCTCAGGGTAGATAGCCTAGTACTAAACTATGAAACTATGAATCTATACTAACTCCGAGAATGCACAATATTAGGTAAAGGGCATGTTTCCCAACCAGGAGAATTATGCAGTCTTACACACCTGTTGGCCATCTGCTCAGCTGACCAAATTTTGTCAATGAAACAGATGTCGACAAACTATAATGTTAATATACTTTGGTACACTGGTGTGTGTGTGTATGTGTGTGTATATATATAAATATATATATATATATATATATATATATAGAGAGAGAGAGAGAGAGAGAAGGAGAGAGACAGAGAGAGAGAGAGAGAGCACTATTTTATATGTGTGTGTACATGTCAGTATCTAACCATTATTGCCTTACCAGTACCCCTCTGGCAGCACTTCCTCCCTTCTTTCCTTCTTTCCTTTTTCCAGGAGGGCCATAATGGTCAATCCTAGAGTAAATTTGTGGATACCCATCTGATCATTAGTTTATATTTAAAGGACAGTAGTGAGTCACATTGCTTAACATGTAGGAAGTTTATTCCAGAGGCTTGGGAGGTGTTAGGTTATAAACCTATACTTCAGCATGTTTTATTTATCTGTTGGTGAAGATTTAGGTCCCTGCTTCTAGTATTGGTGGAGATATTGCAATTGCAGAGAAACAGGTGCTTGATGACAATTATCTCTAATGGCATGGTAAGTGAGACAGAGATATCCCCTCAAAAGTCTGTAAGACACTGAATAAAGGTATTGAGTTTTGGTTCTTTTGACAGCTCAGGGACTTTAGGTCTGTGATATTTTTGGTTAGGAATTTTGGGGTCATTCTAATTGTTTGATATATTTTATGAGATGCACCCAAAAGTGGGCATTGTACTCAATAATTTCCATGCTCCATGCTGCATTGTTTATAAGGGAATGATGATATTCATTTGTCAAATAGTTAGGTGAAATAAAAGGATCTCCTGACAACCATTGTTACATGATGCTCAAACAAGAGGGAGTTATCAACCAACCCTAGATTCCTACCTACATTTTCGTTCTGCAGAGGAGTGTTGCCTAAGCAGTATGATGACAGTATGGGGTTGTCTACTAAAAGTGATGATACTAGACTTTTTACCATTTAATTTGAGCCCATTTCAGTACACTAACAATTTATTAGGTAAAATTAATTCTGGATGATTTAGGTGTCATAGGGTGACTTAACAAACATCTCCCAGTTTGCAATTGCTTGCATACTTTGTTAGCCAAAGACCATGGCTCTCCACTTGGAGATCTGAGAAGTAAATAGCAGAAAAGAGATGCCCCAGCATTGAAGCTTGAGTGATGCCACTGGTCACTTTCATTCGTTCTGATTAAACACCTGCAACTTGCACTATGCCGGTTATGTATTTTCAGACCATTTTCTAACCATTGTATTACATATAAGTTGATTTTTAAAACATTTGGCTTTTGCATGATGCCAGCATCGGGAATGGTGTCAAATGACTTAGCCAGGTCAAGCTATACTGTATGCATTGCAAGGCCGGCATCTACAGCTTCATGAAACTTTTTCGCAGGAATATGCCAAATTAAATAGACAGGATCTATCCATCACAAAGCCAAACTATTAGGGATCAAGTCTAACAAGATTCTTAATATCACAGTTTATGTCAGTTATAACACATTCCATGGTTTTGCAGATGAGGCTTATAAGGCTTATGGGTATGTAAACTACCCGTTCCGGTTGTAAGGCTACCCTTACAGATCGGCATCACCACTGCAGTGTACCACTCATTAGGGACAAAACCAGTAGCTAAATTTAAGTTGAACAGATTGAGGAATATATATTTAAAAGGGCATTTTTAACACTATTAATTAAGCAATGAGGTATATTATCCGATCTCATGCAGGAAGTATTTTTGGTCTTGGTTAGCATGTTTAGTAAATGATCTTTAGATACAATTGGAGTAGTAAGGTATTTTAATATGATGTAGCTTTGAAAAGAAGTCTCAGGGGTGAAGCTGGCAGTACATTTCTGTCCAAATATATTTTATTTTTATAACATAGCGGGATTTATTATTATCTTTGGCTTCAGATGCCAGCCTAAGTTCATGGGCTTCTTTAATGGATCTGATAATGTTCTTCAATTATTTTTTTATAATGTAAACTTTGGATATTATCCTTGAGAAGATGGATTTTGGATTTTCTAAATAATTTAAGTAGTTTCTTTTTCTTGCTGCATACTTTATATAAAGTGGTGGACAACCGTTTTGAATTTCCCATTACACCTAAATCTAGTAGGAACTAGATCTGTGATTTTTCTAAATGGGTGCAGAATTCCTTAATGAATCTTTATGCTGTATGGTCTGAGAAAGCGCTGTCATAAGTGAATTCTGTTACTTTCATCAGGCAGTAGGTTGAGGTTGATATGTGTGTTGAAATTTAAATTCAGTGGGATTTACTGAAGAAGCTTTTTGGAGGTTAAATGAGAAGTCACAAGTTTAAAGCCAGACTTCACTGGGGAGGGAAAACCAGAGAAATAGTACAGGAGATGGCCAGATTTTTAAGAATTTGATCAAGAATTCTATGCCCTGTAGTAGGTTTGTCTGTCAGCTGATCAAAAAAATTTCTGTTTATTAAGTCTATGAATATGTATATATATATATATATATATATATATATATATATATATATATATATATATATATATATATATATATATACATTTAGCATTCGCAAATCGTAGAGGATCATGAATAGGTCTCTGACCAAAACTAATTTGTTACGTGTTCATGAATCGATGACAAGAACTTTTCCTCACAAGCGGAATAAAACTAAGATCAAGAAATTAATCTTTATATTCATTCCGAGAACAGATAGCAATTTAGTTATATGATCAAACAGACCCAGTCATAATTCTTTGTAGTACTGAAGTACTACTAGAAAATAAGCGTAGGAGCCCAAAGTGCTTTGAGGAACAGTCCAAAAACTTGAGACAAGCTCACGATGAGCTATGGCTCAGTGTCCTACATGTATATGCATACATGTCAAGTGCGATGACCTCACAGCATCATATTGTGAATTGCATCATAAAGCCACTCTTCCTCCACAACAAAACCCAGTGGCTGACTTATTACTGAAAAACACACACAAGTGGGCACACATGCACACTCCCATATGTGCACAGAAGCACCTCTGCATGAGGGCACACAAACCCACACACACACACACACACACACACACACACACACACACACACACACACACACACACACACACACACACACACACACACACATGTGTGTCTGTCTCTCTTTCATGCAATCACATGAAATATAACAGTATTTCTTGACAGCAAATCCCAGTTAAGTATCCCACCCTGTAGTCCTGGAAGAGCAAGCAAATTTAGAAGACATAAGAGATACAGAGGTATTCCAAGACGTTCCCCACAGGACATTTTGCAAGCATTTGCTATGTTAAGAATTGCTCTATAAGACATTTTGCAAGCATTTGCTATGTTAAGAATTGCTCTATAAGACATTTTGCAAGCATTTTCTATATTACCTGCACCGTTTCCATTTTCAGTTTTTGAAGGAGACTCTGTACTGGTTTTTGAAAGTTCTTTAATGAAAGAAAGAAGTATAAGTAGAAATCAGCCATATAGTAGTGTTATTTCTGAATTATTAATACAGTTACATTAACACCCACCTCTCTATATTCTTGTTATGAATCAAGTACAAAGTAATAATCTAGGCAATGAATTTTATTTTACTTGTGTTGGTTCAGGACTGTCATAACAACTGAAGCCCAGTACACTTTTGCAAAAGAGATAATTTCATTAACAACAATCATGTTCTGTTTCTTTTTAAGCAAGAAATTTTTTTATTGAATTATCACTTATGACACAGATAACCATACATTTAAATAAATGAAAACAAACCATATTGATTTATTTCTGGTTGCAAACATTATTCATCAAATATAGTCTTCTATACAGTCATTGTCAATCAGTCATTACATACATCATCCAATTCCTGCCTTCCCTTAAACCTCATTCTTCCTCCAAAACATTATTTGGCATGTATTGTTCCTACAATTTCCATTTTCTATGTAATTGCCTCCTACCATTTCTAAAGATCCCACTTCCAGTTCTTTTATCTCTGTTACTATAGTCACTACTTTGAGTATGGTTGGTTTAGACTTTGATTTCCATTTTCTAGTCATTTTTTGGGAGCGACCAGAATTAAACTCAGCAAGCCCTTACTATGTCTAGAAAATTCTGATTCTGTATTACAGCTGAAAATACACATTTCATTAGTTGCATCAATTTGCTCATCCAGTACTTCTGGCAGAGAGTTCTGCAGGGAATTTTTAAAATCTATCAACTCATTTACTCTACCAAAAAATATGTTCCCAATTACCTTCTTTTGTCCCATCATTCCTGCAACATTTGCAATCTACCTGAGGAAAAATTATTTGGAGTTTGCTAGGGGTATAAAATACCTATGCAAACACTTGCAAGCAAAAATATTAAATGTTCTACACTTTGTTGCATATTTGGGAGCTATACATATATCTTCCTATTGTTTCTTTGGGAATTGCTTATCCTGTATCTCTCTTCCCAATCCTTTCTAACCTCCTCTCATTCCTGTAGTTATCATGCAATATTGTATATACTGTACTAATTATCATTTTTTTAACAGCACCTTCATTGTAGATTTTATTAAAAACTCTACCAGTGCTGGTCTTTCGTTTAGGATTCCACTAGTCCTTTTTCTTTCCCTATACTTTGATATCAGTCCTTAATAGGGAAAGCAGTCTGTATTCTGTAGTCAAATGTGTTCTTGGCCTCTTCCCATTTTATTACCTTCACCTCTCTAACAATTTGCTCCCAATACCTTGGTTCTTTTGACAGTTTTATCCAAAAAATTCCAGTTCACTCTTGCCTTTTGTCTGTACCCCTAACTGTAGTCACCCCTACTAGCAAATTTCTTTCTCCATTCCCATGTTGGCTTAGTTCTTAATTTACTTCTTGCTACTTTATGAATATAAAGCACAAAAAGAAAAATCTAGCAAAGCTAGACTATCCACTGAGTGATACCTTAGACCTCTTGTATCAGAGGCAACATGGTATATATAGAAATTACCTTTAAGGATATCAGGTGTTTCAGCTAAACAGAAATTCTGAAAGTTCAAGACTTCTTCTTTTATTTTTGTCTATTTACGGACAGTTTTAGGCCAACAAACCCAAACCTCTCTAGCTAGGGACATACACATTCCTGTCTTTTTATGGCATCATAAGAGGTAATGCTTGACTTTTAGAAACACAGGGTTGTCATACCCAACTGATATCCATAAACATTAGGGTGTCCACAAAATATCCCAACTAACAAACTAAAACAATGAGTAAAAAGGTCACACAGGAAAATCAATTGGTTAAAAAACACAAAAAGATAAATCTAGCAAAGCTAGACTGTCCGCTGTATGATACCTTAAACCTCTTGTATTAGAGACAACATGGGATATATGCAAATTATCCTTTAAGGATATCAGGTGTTTCAGCTATATGCCAATTCTGAATGTCCAAGACTTTTTCTTTTACTTTTAAGTCTATTTATGGACAATTTCAGGCCAATAAAGCCAAACCCCTCTAGCTGTGGACATGTTCATATTACCTTTAGTTCAGTCTATTCCCACATATCTTTAGCTGCCATAGCAGAATCCTTTAACCTATACTTCTAAGCACTTTGTTTTATTATGTCCCCATAAAAATGGGTATTGCTGAACCAATTTGTGTGTTTTTGTCTTATTTCACAGAAGTAATGTGTTTCAAGTGAATATGGATTTAGCTCCAGCAGCCAGTTGAATAAGGAAATATTACACAAGTAAATGTACAACAACCCAAAATTTTGAAGAGGACCATTCAAAATGTATGTTGTTTTCATTGAGCATTTCCTCATCACCCATGTTCAATTCCTGTTAGAATGTCTTTCAGAAGTTGGTGTTTTAGCACCTATAATATGACTGCTTATATACTTTTGCAATATCCCATGGCTGAGTATGGGTATCACACGTTTAAACCCATGTTTGACATGGTTTAATCACTAATGCAAAGCCTGAATGATTAAACAAACTGACCGCTGGTTAATCCTGGGATAAGTACACCCAGACATGGGTTATTGCAATTATACAATGACATTACTTACAAAATAAATTACTTAACTTTCTTAAATAATGCACTTGTATAACAGCACTGTAATATTCTTCTGCATTCTTCCTTTTTGCTGATGTACTGCACGTGCGTATGGGATTTATGTTCCCATGCTTGCACAGTACATCAGTACACTTCAGGAGAGGCAATGGAGAAAAGAGAATCTCTGTTGCTGTTTTTTTTTTCTTGAAATATGCAAGAAACCTGGACAAAACCCAAACTAATGGGGAACAAAGATTAAAAAATAGAGACAGATTTTAAATATTGCTCTTTTACACTTAGAAAGTTCCTAGAATAAATTTTGTGTTAGATATGAAACCCAAACCTCAAATATCTGTAATTATTTAATGACTTTAAACCCCAGGGACATCCCAGAAAAAAATATTTTTTATGAAGAACAGACCAAAACTACAAGGCAGATATCCAGACATTCTGTGAAAATCCTGATGGTTGAGAGGTATCAGAGTCTGCTGAGATTTTAGAAGTGACGGTGAAGAAATACAAGGAAAATCAAGCACATTTCTGTTTCTTTAGTTTTGTAGAACGTACCTGATTTTTTGTATTTTGCTCTGTCCCCTTTGCATGTGCCAGTAGAAAAGTACTTTAGTGGCCAGACTTTTTTTTCTATATGTATATGCTCTATTTACAACAGACATGCTGGTTGACTTGTCCAATCAGCGTGTACATTTTTAAATGGCAATGAGCCATTACTGTATAATAAGGGACATCTGTCCAGATCTGTAAATGTTGCTGGGAGTATTTTATAATTACAGCTAATGGTGCAAGGCTGTCTCATTTTTATACAACTGTTATAAATATATTAATGTATTTTTTTTTACTGTTCATTCATATATAGACTGGAAGCTTTTTGTTAAATGTTAAGAATCTGTATTGGCAAAAACTCTTATTTCAATAAATGTTGCTTTATCTTAATTTGCTTTACATAGAAGCACTCAGATGTCTGGTAATGGCTGAATGTTTTGTAAAAAATATCAGTAAATAGATCTTTCATTTATTTTGAAAAAAGTTACAACAGGGATCTTGAGATGTTATGATACTTACTACTGGATACATTTCCAGCAACTGCCATGCCATAAAAAATATATATATAGTGTTACTGAATAATGAATGCAAAGTATCAAACCTACTAAGTTATGAGGTCAAAAAATATCAGGAAAATGGGTGGGCATGCAATGCAGTGCAGACAGTAATTGTCAAGTACCTTTTACATATAAGAAGCAGTTACAAAGTTTTAAAACAGTGAATAATTCCTGGAACTACAGTCAAGAGTGGTACAAAGCACAATGCAAATTATGGGATTTAGAGCCACATCATGGATTAATGCTTTGGAGTTCACAAGCTCTGACATCAACTGTGAGCGAACAGAGGTAGATCAGAAAGCTTTTGCTAAATAAACTGAGAAAGAGCATGTTATACATTTAATTGTGAAATTACCAAGTTAATAAAAATACAGGCTTCTAAAAGTATCAAAGCATACAGAGAGTAACTGTTAAGCACTTCATATGACTTAAGATGATGATTATGAGTAACCATATATATCAACATGCATATGTTGATAGCAGATCTATTACCACCTGTAACATGATGTTCTATAACAATATAATAACAGCTATGAATGAAAAATTGTGCTGTGATGTATTTCATATAGATGTAACTTCAGCATTTGACAGGGCCATACACAAAACATTGATCAATAAATTAGTATAACTAGGTATTGATGTACTCTTGATAAGATGGATAGCTGCATAGCTTACAAATAGGACATGGCAAGTATCATACAGCAACTGGACAGGTGAAATCCTTGGTTACAGTCAGGGTATCCCCCAGGGCTCTGTCCTAAGCCCTTACTTGTTTAGATTGTATCTTTCAGACCTAACATTTTCATCTGAGGTGTTCTATAGTCTATATGCAGATGACTTGAAATTGGGTAAACTGATTACATGTGTTCCTGACAAGGCATGTCTGCAAAATAATTTGACTAAATTGACCGTTTGGGCACAGGAGAATAATATGCTAATAAATGCATCAAAAACTAAGCATATGAGATTTGGGAGACATAAATTGAAAGATGAGTATTTAATACAGCACACAGTGATTGAAACTGTAGACTCATTTAAAGAACTGGTATATGGGTAGATTCAGCTATGAGTTTTTCTGATCATGTCAACCAATTGGTTAATGATAGCTATAGAACTATAGGTTGTCTAAAATATTTATAAAGCCTAGGAAATCAAAAGAAATGAAGTCATTGTTTGTTAGTTACATTAGACCCAAACTTGAGTATGGAATAACAATATGGAAACCCCATAAGAAAACAAGCATGAGTAAACTGGAAAGAGAACAGCAGAAATATACCAAGGGCATCCATGGATGTGAAAATTTAAGTTATTATGAAAGCCTAAAATATCTGAACTTGTATATTATTTCTTACAGATTTCTAAGTGGAGATCTTATTCAGGTATATAGGGCATTTGGAGACAACTATCTCTGGGAAAGTTTGTGGTTATCAAAAAGTACTAGAGAATCATCAGACAGACTATGTAGAAGATTCTATAGGAATGAGAAGTGGACTAATTGGTTCTCTGTCAGAGTAGCTGATGCATAGAACAGACTACCAAATTACATTAAAGCTAGTACTAGTTTAGATATTTTTAAGAACAGCCTGGAAACTTATTATGGGAACAAGTGTTTTAGTATATTGTCAAGCTAGAAGGGCATTAATGTCCGTGCTTGAAATATTTGTATGTATGATTAATGCATGGGACACACATGATTTTCAGTACTGAACGACTTTTGAAAGTAACAAGTTAGGTTGAGACAGATTTATAAACTCATGCACCCCATAAGGCTGGAGAGCATTCAACCCTAATCATGTGACGTGACCATGTGAAGTGACCATGTGAAGTGATCATGTGAAGTGATATGCATTAGTTCCCAATGCACCGCTAACCTAAGTTAGGGAATTTGCAAGTCTTGTCTATACACTTCTTTGAAAGACCATGGGGCACATGATGGAAGCATTTTAGGTAGCTGAAAGGAATCAAAGTTCATTAGGGTGCCACATTTTAGAAAAAGATGTATCAGAGTAGGAGAACAAAGTTTTATAATCTCAGGGTACTGTGAAAAAAAACACCAGTATCTGAGGAAGACAAATACATAGCATACTTCCTGAGATATTTGCATAGTCACAAAGCATTGGTGTCAAGAGTTCATGGGAAAGATGCATTGTCCCACTTGTAGCGGGTGAGAAGAAACAGGTCACATGCTCATAGAACTTTCAGAGTATTTATCCAGCAGGGAAAGCAGTCCAGGGGATCAAATGACTCATGTTGCACAGATGTCTGTCCTTGCAGAGTGAAAAGGATAAAAGCAGTACTTAAAAGCACACAACTGACCATTAGCATATGTTCATACTGTATATAATAGAAGGGTTCAAAGTGGCAGCTAAGAATGACTCATTTAGCACTTATGACTTGGACAAAGCATCTGTAAAATACACTTTAAAATTATGAAACTAGAATGCAAATCAACAAAGCACATGCTAGCTCAGAAAGCACTTTATACTGAGTTTCAAGTAAGTAGCATGTTATACAAACACCATTAACACAAACCTCTAATTCTGTAACCATACATATACATTTTTAAGGCTATTTATTTTTCAGCTTTTTTTCTTTTGGCATTTGGGCTTGTCTACCTGTGCAAGACATGTTTTACAGAGAGAACTTATACCACACAGATGGGCCACAAAAACAGCAAACATCTGTGCACAGATGCAGTTAAAACATGCTTGGGTAGACTGTGGTTAATCAAAATGACACACATTTACTATTCTGATCAAATGCATTTAAGACCAGAAAAGGGTGAAGTACATAACAAATTGTTTGCTAAACAATGTAGAGTTAAATACTGTAAAAAGCTGAAAACTTAATAGTAATAATACTTAATAGTAGTAACAACTTAATAGTAATAGTAGTAGTAATAATGTGGGAAAACCAGGTATTTCAGTCAGAATAATGATAATGCACTGAATCTAGCTGATAAATCTGGTAACAGAAGATTCTGAAATGTACTTTTAACAGGAGTTATTTAAGTTGGGAAATGTATTAAATAGTTTATAGTACAACCGTTAATGAGATATGCAGAAGTTACTGTGCTGTAGATCATCAGGCTATCTGCAGTGAATTCTAGACGAATGTATAGAAAATTAAATTAGGAATTACCACAGGATACGTGCCCAAGGAGTGGCGTATGGCAACTGTGGTCCCACTCCACAAAGGCGGTGCCTCTATGGACCCTGGTAATTACCACCCCATAAGCTTAACAAGTCTAGTCTGCAAAGCTATGGAGAGGATCATAATGGAGCTCATAAACAAAGATATAGGGGACTTGCAGACATTGGACCCGACCCAGTTTGGCTTCGTCAAGGGCAGATCATGCCTTTCAAACTTGGTCGACTTCTTTGAAACAGTCACCAAGGCCATTGATGAGGGAAAGGCAGTCCATACAGCCTACCTTGACCTTGCAAAGGCACACAATACCCCACTCGGTATTGTAGAAAAACTACCAGCTTAAATGTAAACCCATATGTCACAAGATGGGTTGCAAACTGGCTTAAGGACAGAACCCACAGGGTTAGAGTTGCTGGCGCTATGTCAGACTTCAAGCCAGTCACAAGTGGTGTCCCACAGGGCTCGGTTCTTGGCCCCCTATTGTTCGGCATCTACTTCTCAGAAGTACAGGCCAACATGGGAGGACTTTGTTGACAAAGTTTGCAGACGACTGCAAACTGGGCCATAGTGGAAAGTGCATCGGACATGGATATCCTTCAGAAGGGACTCACAGAAACAGATAGCTGGTGCCAGAGCCATGGCCTGAAGTTAAACGCCAAAAAATGTATAGTCATACCCTTCGGGAAAAACAAGGTAACCCCAAGCTACCATATAGGTGGCAATCCACTAAGCACAGAAGAGGTTATCAGGGACCTGGACACCCAGGTTGACAGTGGCCTTTCTTTTGACACTCACGTTGCTAAAGTGGTTAGAAAGACCTTCTACACTGCCCACCTGATCATGAAGGGATTCACATCCAGACCTAGTGAGGTCATTGTTCCCCTGTACTCTTCACTTATCAGACCAATGATCGAGTACAATGCCCCATTCGGGATGTATCTCACCCGACATCTGCAACAATTGGAGAGACCCCAAAAGTTCCTCACCAAAAGGATAAAGGGACTCCAAAATCTGTCATATGCTGCCAGATTGAAGAAACTCCAGCTCTATTCAGTCGCATACCGTCTGCTCAGAAGTGACATGTGCCTGACATACAAGGCCATGTCCAACCCGGAATTAATGGACATGCTTCACCTCAAAAAATCCAAATCCACCAAAACCACTAGAGCAAGCGACTTAAACCTTAGCACAGATATAAATAGGACATGCTGGAGGGATAGATTTATCACTCAGAGACTCCCTATGCTGTGGAATAGAGTCCCGGTCCATGTGAGGCAGAGCACCTCGCTGGCTCTGTTCAAGAGAAATCTTGACCTGTGGATGGGAGATCGTAGGTTTACAGGAATCATCTCTGTGTCACTGCTGGACAGAGGCACAACAAACTAATGGGCACAGTATTTTTCATATAAGGGGTGAAGCACAAAATTTGGGCTAGGCTTATAAATGCCTTAGAGCAGATAGCCTAGTATAAACCTATGAACCTATGAACCTATAAATAAACATAGAGATTAAAGTAAGAGATTCTAAATAAAAACAAACAAGAATGAGAAAGGTAATTAAATAATTATAGAGAGTATATTTTGAGATGCAGTTGTATTACAAGATCTTTGTTCACATTAGTGGAAGAGTTTTAAATCAAATTATATACATAATGCAGGCAGGTAGATGCAATATTGCATAACAGAGAGGACAGAGGTATTGACAAAATCTGGATGCTTTTTATAACGGCATAGAAAACACTAACATGGATTATTATGGAAAATATAAAAATGCCTGATTAATTCTAAGGAAGATGAAAGAAGCATATTTTTCAAGGAAGGAAGGAGGAACTCTTCTGGCTGCATGGTTTATGTGCTAAATGTTAGGAGATTATCAAAGACATGTTAGATGAAATAAGTAGTTTTTTTTAAAAAAGTGCATAAAGATATTGGGCCAGATTCATGAAGGCTTGCACGGAGTCTAAGATTAGTGTAAGATGTCAGACAGGCAATATGTCTGCTGAGTGATTCAGCAATAGCCGGCAGGGGCGTGCATGAGAGCTCCTAAAACTACTCTTGCATGGACAGTGTTATGTTATGTAAATTACCTCATTTGCTGCTGAAAGCTATGCAAATGAGGTAAATTTGTGATCCAGGAAACACTAACCTGTCTGTGGAAGAGTAGTGTTATTTGCAGAAATGTACTCCATTGGTAACGGAGTACCGTTCTGCAAATAGCTAAACGGAGCTATGACAGCTCCAAATAAAGGATGCATCCAGTTGAGGAAGCATGCCAATGGCCAAATATAAGGCCATTGGCATTTTTATAGGTTGAAAATTAATAAAAATTAATTTTTATTTTTTTCCCCAATCTCCGATGTTTAAGCATAGCGCAGCACCGCACAAACGTGCGGCTCTTTAAAAAACAGAAAATAATTAAAAACTAGACAAAACTAGGCATGTTTAATAAAAAGATTATTCTGCCATGCAGGTAAATGGCAGGCTGAAGACAACATGGCTACTGAGTAGTGGTTGCTAAGGGTGGAAGCTCAGTTTGAGAAATGTAACCGAGTATTAGTAGGCAATCCTATATAAATGAGGATAAGGATAGTGAATCCCAATTTTCCCTGGTATGTGAGCCATGTCCCTAGAGTGTAAGTCTAGGAGTAGGGGAGTAGTAGAGTAGAAGATAGGTGACATCACGAGGGGGTATGTCTGAAAGACTGTAAGCTTATTGGAGCAGAGTGGCTTGTGTTTGCCATGAGTTGCTCGGAATTGCAAGAGGCGTGTCTACAGTTGTCCTAGCTGAAACCAAGAAACCAAAGGTGTACGCTGTGGATATATCTGAAATTTCTTGCAAACGTGCTTACACCATGTGTGCGCGTGTGCACACCTGTAAGCCTGTGTAAGCCTGTGTGCACGCGTGTGCGCTCATGTGCACTTGTTTGCACTTGTTTGTGCAGTGCTGCCCCTTGTGGAAACAGAAAGGGAAAAGGAAGGAAAAGAAGAAGTAGGAAGTTAACCAAGGAGAACTAGCACAGCTGCCAGGTGAAATAAATCAGAATCAGCCAATTACACAGGCAGAAGACTAGCCCAGCCCAGCCCAGCACTTAAAACTCTGCAAACAACATTCCCCCATGTTTTTCTCAAAAACACTGCAACACTGCAGTATACAAAGAATGAAAACTTAAAAAGCTTAACTCAGACAAAAAAATGTTAGGGGCTGCCATTGCTATTATAAGCCAACATGTGCAAGATGCTGAGGGTGGTGCCATTGCGAATGCTGCTGAGCAACCCACAGTGAGGAGACAGAGAAGAGTGTACAGACCCAGGGTAACCTAGCAGGGGCTACATGAGCTGGAGATAGTGGAGTGCTATAGAGTGGACAGAGAACTCCTGCCGCAAATTGTTGAGCTGTGCAGGCCACACCTCACACACAGAGCCAACAGAGGGGAACCCATCCCAGTGGAAATCAAGGTATGTGTTGGCCCAAGAATACTAGCAACAGGTACCTTCCAGAGACCAACTGGTGATATGATGGGGATTTCACAGGCATCAGCATCCAGGATACTGCACCAGTTCCTGAATGCCATGTCAGCACATGTCGGTGATCATGTATATTTCCTCAATTCCCGTGAGGCACTGGCCAGCAATACGCATCTTTTCCAGCAAATAGCGGAATACCCTGAGGTAGTGGGTGCAATAGACTGCATGCACATACACATCAAAGCACCAGCCGGTGAGCGGGGTAGGGCCTACATCAACCACAAGGGCTTCCCCTCCATCAACTGCCAGGTCATGTGCGATGCCCAGGGCATAATACTGAATGTGTGTGCTGGCTGCCCTGGAAGCTACCATGATTCCCATATCTGGCATCTGACGCAGCTGTACCAGACATTTGCCAATGGGGACATCCCTGATGGTCACCTAGTGGGGGATGCTGGATATGCACTGGAGCCGTGGCTGATGACACCCATCAGAAATGCACACACACCTGAACAAGAACTCCATAATGAGGCACACGTACAAACAAGAAATGTAATCAAGCGTGTGTTTCGGATGCTCAAGTCACGGTTCCGGTGCCTGGACACATCTGGTGGAGCCTTGCAGTACTCACCAACTACATGTACCCAAATTGTCATGGTATGTGCCATGCTACACAACATGATACTGCAAAAACAGCTGCAGCAGGAACAGCATGGGGCAGGGCCAAACAGCCCCCCACCATTGCCAAGGCCATCACAGGCAGAGCATGACTCGGAGGAGGAACAACCTGAGCCTACCCCAGTAGGCAGAAGGAGGCATGCCCAATATGACTTGGCCTTGGCAAAGAGGCAACACATAGCACATACACTGGCTCAGTAGGAACCCTAAAAATGATACCTCTCTCTGACTCGCACATAAAATAAATGGGATGCCTAACTTGACACTACCTGTTTTCAAACATGTATAGGGAGTGTACCATGTGCATCCGACATAGGCAGCCCTGCAGCACCACCTGAGGCATGATTGCCATGTTTTAAGCAATATAAAGCAGTGCTAAGCAGCTTTTACCACTATTTAGTATATGTAAACAAAATTGCCCGCGCTAACTAGCGTAAAGTCAGGCAACGTTGAGCAATGTTGGGCAAGGTCGGGCAATGTTGAGCAAAGTCAGGTAAACATGCTCATATTTGCTTTACTGTTCCTTAAATAGTCTGGTCTGCCCAGCATGAACATAAAATCAGTGACAGGGCTTGAACCCAGGATACTGTACATGATAGTCACAGTACTGAATCACTAAGCCATGACTGCATTTTGTTGGCACAGACACAGCAGGACAATTGTACACTAATGCATACACAAAGAAATGCTGTATCATGCCCCTAAAGAAGCATATGGGTAACCTCCCCCACAGGCCTATGCATTCAGAGAACAGCAGGCCAGGCAGTGTGATGTGGGTTGGGTAGGCTATGAAGTCGCAATCTAATATACGTGACATTGGACACTAAGATCTGTAGTACAGTAGTATGCCTCAAGCCAGTACGATAGGCAACAGTACAGACTGAAATGGTGTACCTCACATAGCAGTGCAGGCCTAGCAAATGTGTATGTGTCAGGTGAACCCCTCATCCTGTGTACACCCAAAGTAACAATCAGGTTTGCCCCTGGGTAGAAATGTACAAAGAATAGCTGCCCCCCCTGTATGTAGAAATGTTGATAAGTCTATGCAAAGTGTCTCATGGAAGCCCTGCAAGTACAACATGATCCCTGTTGATTTATGACACAAAGGTGAGCCCTGCAGTAAAAATACAACTTGATTTTCCACACACATATAGTATATATGTCTATACCGGGCGTGCTCACACACTTACAAATGTAGTGGATTTGAGTCAGCAACATACTGAAAGGTCATACTGGGCATGCTCACACACTTAGGCCATGTCTGAGTATAGCAGTGGGCCACACATATCTGGCAGTTGCATGTTTTATCCCAGGAACCTGTCACTATTCACCAATCCTGCCTTGTGCACACAGTTATATGAAAACAGACACATATAATATATTGGAACCCTGTCATAATCAAACTATGTACCACAAGTACTTAAGTTGTTCACAGAAAGTGAAAAAACAAAGAAGATCAATAAACTTGCAATCAGTATCATCAATAAACAATGTGCACACCAAACATTATCCAGTCCATGTTCTGGCAAAAGAATCTGTGAAGGAGTCCATAGAGAACCATGATGCTTCCTTCCGCTATGTCATAAATAGCAATGTACACTCATATATGTCCTGAGTCAGTGCAAACTGTAAATGACTGACATTGCCAACATCCTGTCAGACAGGCTCATACATACATACCCCCCTCTCACTGACAAAAGGCCCTATCATCATACCTGGAGATTATGAAAGCACAGATATCACATATAGAATGGGTAAACAGCTCCTTCCAAACCTGAAAACACGGCTTCTATTGGATTACATTGTTTCCCTAGCTGTGTCATAAGTGAACTCCAGAACAAACAGACCCTGCACCTGAACAGTCTGTTGAGCCTGACTCTCTGTACAGGATATGAAACTGTTGAATGTGTTACAGCAACGTTTGGCACACTTCACAAGTGTTGGTGCACAACAGACCATGGGAACTATTGTCTTATAAGCCTATTAAGCCTGATCTGCAAGGCCATGGAGTCCATCATGATGGAACTCATAAACAGAGCTATTGGGAGCCTACAAACACCCAACCCTACCAATTTTGGTTTGGTCAGGGGCAGATCATGGTTCCCAAACCTGCTAGACTGTTCTCAAGGCAGTCAGCCAGGACATACATCAATGAAATGAGCTACACACGTCCCACATAGACCTTGAAAAGCCCTTTGCCAACATCCCAGACACATGTCTTATCCACAAAATCAACAAACTGTGCATAAATATGTATGTCATCTGATGGATTGCCAACTGGGGCACAGATAGATCACACAAGGTAAGAATTATGGTCTCCTGTACAAGCTGTTTAAAAACTCAAATGCCCTGGAACAGCTGGTCACCACACCCACTAGAGGTAACAACATACTGGACCTGATCATCACCAACATGGGGTACCAATGTTCCACAACAGAGGTAAACCCCTTGCTGGTAATATCAGATCATAAAGTAATCACACTGGATATCCACATCCCGCCTCCCACCCCCAATCAAGGAAACCACTGTGAAGACATTTTCAAAAGCAAACTGCACACTTTCCAAGACCAAAGTGGAAAGTTCCAAAGCCACCTTGCTATAGGATAATGCTATACAATCTGCCGAATCATTTACAAGTGCATTCTATGAGCATCTACAGGGATGCATGGATCGAGACATCCCAAATAAAACCAAGATGCACTCCTCCAAAAATAAGAAACCAAGCTGGTGGTCATCGCCCATAAATACGCTATACAACAGAAGGAGGAAACAAACACATGATAGAGCAAACTTCACAAAAGGAAAGGCATCACTGATCATTATTAGGAAGAAACAATGATCGCTCATAAAATAATCCAAGGCCAGTTTCTAAAGACAAATTGCCAAGGAATGTAAGAATAACAACCACAAACCCTTCGTTAGCTATACCAAACATTTAGGTGGAAACTTCCAAATATGCTGTCAGCTACTGCAAAATGGCAAGAAATACAGTGAAAAAAGAAACCTCCTGCACGGCAGCAAATGCAAGGCTCAAGAAACGCAAACAGTCAACAAAAAATCAGAGCCAGCAAACGGTGACTGAATAAAAATTGTATTCAACAAAATCACAACATATTGTAACAAAAACAGACCGGTTTCGGCTGGCAAAGCACAGCCTTCTTCAGTGTACAAAAAATACATGAATTACAATAGCTGCATATATACAGATAGCCAAAATCCTATTGGCTGAAAATTATAGGTGTTCATTAAGTCCAGGTGGGAACAACCCACCCAGTCTAATGATCCATTTCTTTTCTTTCGCATTTAATATAGAATGCCATTCAGATTTGTGAGCCCTGTTCCCTAGAATCATGTCAATGACAATAAAGTTAAACTTGCTGGTGGAATGTATTAATGTGTGTTTATAAAGAGCATTGTGTGTCTTTTTTTGTTTGATATTACTTAAGTGCTCAGAAATACGAATTCTAAGAGGTCTGGACGTTTGTCCAACATAAAAAGCACCACAATTGCAAGAGGCTAAATAGATAATCCAGTCACTAGAACAATTAGAAAAGAACCTTAGGTCAAAGACTTGTGAACAATTTCGACTGGAGAATTCCTTGGACTTATAAATATGCTTGCAATTGTTACAATGTCCACATGGAAAGCAGCCATGTACCGGTTCTCCTGTTAGTGTCATTTGTGTCAAATCGTGTGATTTGTTGTCACTGTGTTTATAATGATTGAAGGAGTTGAGATTCCTCCCTTTCCTATAGGAAAAAAAGACAATTTTCAGGGATAATGCTGTTAATCTCCATGTCGCATTGTAAGATGTTCCAATGTCTCCTTACACTTTCAATAAGACGGTTGGAATTGCGAGCAAATGTGGTTGTGAATCTAAGAGGTTGGCCAGATGAATTGGCATGTGTCTTGTAAGTCAATAAGTCACTTCTGGGCAGAGAACTAACCTTATTTCAGGCCATGATAATATTGCCACTTTTGTAACCCCGAGATTTAAATCTATTAGTTATATCAGATTTGTGCTTCAAGTAAGTGCTTTCTTCTGAACAAATACGTTTAGCACGTATAAATTGTGACTTCGGAATGTTCCGTGCTATATGGGGTGGATGATAGCTAGAAGCATGCAGAATAGTGTTGTATTCTGGAAACTTCCTATAAATCTCAGTAGATAAGGTATGATCAGGTGCTCTCTGAATTAAAACGTCCAAAAATGTGATAGTTTCTTTGTCATAGTTAATAGTGAAATGTAAGCCCCAAACATTGTCATTTAAGTATGTTACAAATTCCAATAGAGAACTTTCATCCCCCCTCCAAACTAGCCAAACATCATCAAGATACCGTCTCCATATGTCAATTTCTGTCAAGAATGTGTTCCTGTGTACATCATAAATTATATTTTTCTCAACAAATGCCATAAAGAGATCAGCATATATGGGGGCAAAGGATGCCCCCATAGCTGTCCCTTTGGTTTGCCAAAAGCATTGTTCTTTATAATAAAAAACATTGCTAGTAAGGACATATTGTGCTAAGTCTACCAAAAAGTTATTGAAGTCAGAACTATATAAGTTTGAGACTTCAAGCCAATAAGCCAGGGCATGCAGCCCATCCTGGTGTGGAATATTGGTATATAAAGCACTTACGTCCAAGGAACATAGAAACCAATCTGGCTCAAGCTGAGTGTCAGAGATAATCTGTAAGAAGTTTGTTGTATCCTGTAAACGTGATCGAATATTAGATAGCAAGGGCTTGAGGTGCTTGGTCAAAAATAAAGAAAGGGGTTCTGTAATATATCCCCTACCCGATACAATGGGTCTACCAGGTGGATGAGACAAATCTTTGTGAATTTTCGGCAAGAAGTATATATATTGATTGGTGGGATCATGAACCAAAAGTTGATTCATGGTATCATTAGTAATAATGGCCTCATCCCTTGCTTGCCGTAAATATGTCTCAATTTGTTTACTAAACATCTTGGTTGGATCAATGACCATATGTGAATAATATCTTTGGTCATTGAGTTGTCGCAAGGCCTCCTTGTCATAATCGGCCCAATCTAATACAACCACAGCACCACCTTTATCAGCTGTAATGATAACAATTTCCCTATTGTTTTGAAGTTCAAGGATAGCTTGTTTTTCATCAAATGATAAGTTGTTATGTTTTAATGAAATATCAGAACCCAAAAAATGCAAGTCCTTAAGCACACTATTCTGAAACTGCAATACCATTTGATGCATAGGTGGGGAAAAGTTGGATCTATGATATATAAATCTATCATGTTTAAAAGTAGCATCATTGTCACCAAAAAACAGCTTCAAATTTAGCAAACGACAAAAATTCACAACATCCTGTGCAAAGGATTCCTCTGACACAGTAAAGCCTGGAATAAAAGTGAGTCCTTTATTCAAAATTCTCAACTGAGTGGGAGACAGTTCGAAACCTGATAAGTTTAAAACATTATGACATAAATTTGTCATTTTGCCAGAGAAATGTTCAGAAGGCCCTGAATGTTCTCTATTTCTACGGTGTTTCCGTCCTCCCCGCCTGGTTTTAGGCCTAAAGGGGTGGACCTTGGTGTTCTTTTTGGGGTAGGTGACTCTGAGACTGTTGTGACTTCATTTTCTGTGCATGATGAAGTGTCCTTAAAAGAGGATGTAGTCTCAGTCTCCTGCCTTTTTAATATTGATCTAGGCCGTTTCCTTTTATTGGTAGATTTAAAAGGAATAGGCGAAAACCTAACATGTTTAGAGCTAGAGATAAATGGATTACCCCTGTTGTAATCTTCCTGGTCCCTAGTGAACTTTTTTGTTTTTCTGGATTTAAGTTCAGTGTCTAACTTGCGTAAGTCAGAGGCCACCTTGTTTAATAGTGTCTTAAAAAATGGTTCCTTCTCATAAGTTTCCAGTTTGTTGACCAGAATATTGATTTCGTCTAATTCTTTATCAATGGCTCTGTTGTGGAACTTAAATAACTCAACAACAAAAGCCATGGTTGCTTCTTGTTGTATTTTGTTCCATTGTGAATTAAGTTCCTCATCTGCATTAGTAACATGGGGATGGTGCGAACACAATCCCTGGGGTAATTCCTGCAGTCTGGTAAGCCTTAAATAGCTTACTATGCCAAATATTAGATCTAAGTGATCTAAGATGCTTATTTAAGTTTTCAAAAAGTGATCCACAAATGGATTCCGAACCAACCAAATCAGACCCAACAGTGTTCCCTGTAGAAGACCCTAGTCCAAAGACTTCAAGGTCCTCTCTGTCAGCAACCAGCCCTCGAATAAAGCTGGAAAAATCCATAGTTCAAAAGGATATTGGTCAAATGACCCAAAAGAAAAAGACAATGGAACAAATAAAGCTGTTATACCGACAATAATGGCAAAAAACAACCACGTCAGTTAGCTCAAGAGTATAAATGGACCATAACAGTAAACAATGTCAAAAAGACATAACTGCGTCCAATTATTTAATATAAAGTAGTGGAACACAAGAAAAAAAGGTCCTGGTTGGTTTATGAAATATAAATATAATTTCAAATAACATAGACTGGTCAACAAACTGAATAATAAGACACCTGCTTACAAGTGACACTGAACCAGCCCAAAAAATTATAAATAATGATCAAATCTAATAAGGTAATACCATATAGGTTACAATTATAGACCATGAAAGTCAACAGGACCAAAAAATTTTTGATATAAGACTAGAAGATGTATATATGCATATGGGAAACTGGACAATATGTACAATATATGTTACAACAATAATAAGATGTTATGAAAATCTGTTATCATACCTAAACATAGCACAAGGGTAAAGCTCTTATTAATATATGACCTATCACATATGAATAAATGAAACAAGAGAAAATAATGGGGGACTGATCAGACCCACTGAAATAAAGGAAAGTATGATATACTATAATGAATGTATACACCAAGATTTAACTTGGAATCAAATGAACACTTGCTGAAACGAAAATGACAATGAACCTATATATATAGATACAATAATTATTATTACTAAATATCTATATATACTACAATAGTAATAAAAACTATTGTCATTGCAAAAATATAAGTGACCAATTAGTTTGAATGTTTAAATAACCATATTGTTAAATTGGTCAGTGAACCAATGTCTGATAGACCAAGATATAAAGACTCTATATTTTTAAAACAAAACAATTATGCAATAGCAAAAAAGTGAGGGTTATGTACAAAACATGAATACAGAAATCATAGACTCTGGCAAGTTGAATAAGAATGTCTTCAATGTTATAAAACATATGAACAATGATGTTATCCCATACAATCACCAAGCCATATATGCACTTCATAACCCGGATCTTAATACACTAGTGATAGAGAGAAACACATGCCATGTAGTTATCCAATATAAAATCCGGCTGATGATAGACTTGTAAGAGCCCAAAATGCATTCAATGGTTTATACAAAATATTTCTTGCATTATAGGCCCATATAACCTCAAGCATGAGCAAACAAAAAATATATATTTGCCCTAACCCAGTCTAAACCTGAGAAATCCAAACCGTAGTAATCCACATACACAAATAATTAGACGGACAAAGCTTATATAAACATCAGGCACACCAGATGAATTCCGTGGTATAAATGAGTCCCAAAGTCATAAACATAAAGTCCGTCAATCACAGAAGAAAAAGATGTGTACCATGTTCCACAATAAACAAATAACTGTTGCCAAGCATGAAACTTCGAATAATAGAATTCGCATACTTAATCTGATGACATGTTCAAAGCATTCACGATCTGGCCCAAAAGAAAGTAGCAGAATGTCATAAACAGACCATGTGTAAACCCACAGTCGTAAAAGTACTTGGAAGTCAAATGGTGTAATACATATGTATGTCATCTGATGGATTGCCAACTGGGGCACAGATAGATCACACATTGTAAGAATTGTGGTCTCCTGTACAAGCTGTTTAAAAACCTCAAATGCCCTGGAAAAGCTGGTCACCACACCCACTAGAGGTAACAACATACTGGACCTGATCATCACCAACATTGGGTACCAATGTTCCACAACAGAGATAAACCCCTTGCTGGTAATATCAGATCATAAAGTAATCACACTGGATATCCACATCCCGCCTCCCACCCCCAATCAAGGAAACCACTGTGAAGACATTTTCAAAAGCAAACTGCACACTTTCCAAGACCAAAGTGGAAAGTTCCAAAGCCACCTTGCTATAGGATAATGCTATACAATCTGCCGAATCATTTACAAGTGCATTCTATGAGCATCTACAGGGATGCATGGATCGAGACATCCCAAATAAAACCAAGATGCACTCCTCCAAAAATAAGAAACCAAGCTGGTGGTCATCGCCCATAAATAAGATATACAACAGAAGGAGGAAACGAACACATGACAGAGCAAACTTCACAAAAGGAAAGGCATCACTGATCATTATTAGGAAGAAACAATGATCGCTCATAAAATAATCCAAGGCCAGTTTCTAAAGACAAATTGCCAATGAATGTAAGAATAACATCCACAAACCCTTCGTTAGCTATACCAAACATTTAGGTGGAAACTTCCAAATATGCTGTCAGCTACTGCAAAATGGCAAGAAATACAGTGAACCAACTTACACTGCCCACATCCTGGGGGACAAGTTCAGTGCAAACTCCCCCCCATCACCCCCAAAAAGGCTTGTGTCCATCCCAGAAGAATGCAGAGCCCCATACTTCATGGACATGCAGGTAAAAACAGCCCTCTCCAAAGCTAAGAACACAGCATCAATGGGACTGGATGGTGTCCCAGGCTGCGTCTTACACCAGCCCCAAAAGGAACTACACCCTCACCTACATTCACTGTCCAGGCTCAACCTTACCACATGCTATGTACCCAAAGAATGGCATAGAGCAACAGTCATCCAGCTCTACAAAGTGGGTGCCACAACAGAACCTGGAAACCATTGCCCTATAGGCCTACTCAGCCTGGCCTGCAAAGCTATGGAGCAAATTATCATGGAACCCATGAACAGAGACATTGGGGACCTCCAGACACTGGATTCTACCCAACTTGGCTTTGTTAAAGGCAGATCCTGCCTCCTAAACCTAGTTGACTTATTTGAAACAGTTACCAAGGACATAGATGGAGGTGAAAGTAGTCCACACAGCCCTCCTGGACCTCACTAAGGCCTTCCGACATCATTCCCCACTCTGTCATCATGGACAAGCTTACCAGATTGAACATTAACAGCTATGTCACAGGATGGGTGGCCAACTGGCTCACAGATCAAACACAGATGTTCAGAGATGCAGGTACCATGTCCGACTCTAAACCAGTCACAAATGGCATCCCACAGGTCTTGGTCCTGGGACCCCACCTGTTCAGTCGATACTGCTGAGAGGTACAGGCAAGCACGGGAGGAGTATGGCTGAACAAGTTTGCAGATAACTGCTAACTGTGGTCCATAATCGACTCTACGGCTGACACAGACATCCTCCAGAAGGGTCTTACAGAGACAGATACCTGGTGTCAAAACAATGCCCTCAAGCAGAATGCCAAAGAATGCATAGTCATCCCCTTTGGATAAAACAAAGTGCACACAAATTACCACACAGGTGGTAATCCAGTATGTATGGAGAAAGTAATTATGGCCCTGGGGACCCAGGTAGATAGTAAACACTCCTTTGATGATCACATGGCCAAAGTGTTTAGAAATTCCTTCTATGTAGCCCACCTAATGTCACCTAATGTAACCCACTTTGTCTAGTATGATGATGTCACCATCCTACAACTATACCTGTGGAAAAGCGAGCTTCCAATAATGTGTATGATGCGTTCTGTAAATGTATACTTCTCTAATATCATAAAGTAGTTACGTAGGGGTTTGAATCCTGCACTTGACAACTATGTGTGTGTATCTCCTTAGAGAGGAGCCACCTTTTTGGAGACTACTAAAACACCTTAAAAGTGGTATACTTATCTTTGTCAAGTCTGATGATGTCACCATCCTACAAATATACCTGTGGAAAGCAAGCAATCCCAGTAATGTGTATAGTGCGTCATGTTAATGCGTACTCCTCTAATATCATAAAGTTGTTAGGTAGGGGTTTGATTCCTGCACTTGACGAGTATGTGTGTTTATGTGTATCTCCTTGGAGAAGAGCAACCTTTTTGGAGACTACTAAAACACCTTAAAAGTGGTATATTTATCTTTGTCAAGTCTGATGATGTCACCATCCTACAAATATACCTGTGGAAACATAAACTCCCAGTAATGTATATAGTGCGTCATGTTAATGCATACTCCTCAAGTATCATAAAGTAGTTAGGTAGGGGTTTGATTCCTGCCCTTGACAAGTGTGTGTTTGCATATATTTCCTTGGAGAGGAGCAACCTTTCTGGAGACTACTAAAACACCTTAAAAGTGGTATACTTATCTTTGTCAAGTCTGATGATGTCACCATCCTACAAATATACCTGTGGAAAAGCAAGCTCACAGTAATGTGTACAGCATGTCATGTTAATGCATACTTCTCTAATATCGTAAAGTAGTTAGGTAGGTGTTTGAATCCTACACTTGTGTGTGATCTTCTTGGAGAAAAGCAACCTTTTTGGAGACTACTAAAACATCTTAAAAGTGGTATACTTATCTTTGTCAAGTCTGATGATGTCACCACCCTACAAATATACCTGTGGAAATTTCCAGTGATGTGTATAGCATGTCATGTTAATGTGTACTCCTCTGTTATCATAAAGTAGTTAGGTAAAGGTTTGAATCCAGTGTGTGTGTGTGACACTGTTGGTCAATGTGTTGTGGGTTTTGCTTTTACTACTGTTTGACATATCACTATGACAACAGTATGTGCATTGCACATGTCAGGTAGCTGTGTGGCAAATACACATACATATATGTGACCTCAATTATTTCATAGGTGGGAACCCTGCTTTCTCCATGAACACATCTGTTATCTTTGCCAGAGTGTGCTACCACTTTCCAGACCTTAGGTTACATTTGTATGCTTATGACAAGCCCAACCACTACAGTGATCCCTGGCTTAGGTCATCCGTGTCACACACACTCATTACGGTTTCTATTGAATAGTGTGAGTGAGGGTTTATGCCTGAGGTATATTTCAGACCTGTTCAAACGCAGCAAAGTCTGTCAATGATGGCTATTCATTATAGGTGTACAACAAACTTTGTGGACAAGCATGCAGACCCTTATTGCTTATGTGATCCACCAAGGGATTTCAAAATACCTTTGGAAATGTGATTACCAAAGGAGAGATGACGTAACACTTGGCTGTATGTACACATCGGTACCTGTTCAACATGTTGGGTGCTACTACCTATGTGGTATTGTGGGGATACTATGTTTTGTAAAGGTGGATGACTATGCTTTAGTTGGCTTATAGCTTTACAGCATGGGTTTGACAACAGGTATCTGTCTGTATGATACCCTTGTGAAGGATGTGTGTGTCATCTGGAGAATGCATTATAGGCCACAGTATGCATTTCCAGATGTGGACGGACATATCCCTACTGTGTTTGCTTGTACCTCAGAGAGCTACATGCCAAACAGGAGTGGTCGCAGGAATGGGTGCAGGTGAATACCACTGGTTACTGACATAGTATAGTACCTGAATGATCCAAATGTTACTGTGTATCCCACATCTGTGTGTCAGTTGTCAAGACATCATCTAACAATTGTTTATGGTCAGGCTGTTGAGGTTATGTATACTACCAGAATGCAAACCAATGACAGATAGTAACAGTATCACCCACAGCACAGTGTCAAACCATGTCATACACACATGTGTACCCAAGTTCCAAAATGTGTGTAGTACAATGCATACTGGCCACCAATAGAAACTATGGAGTGTTAACACTGTGTAATACAGGGCATGTCACCCTGCCCATGTGTCCACTATGCACATACATGCAGACAGTGCACCTCAACCATGTTCACAAATGTACACCTGCAAATCTGTGCTGCACACATCCCACAATTACTGACCACTCTCTAACACATGCTGCCAATAAAACACACATCAGCCAAGTGGCACGTGGGCGGACAATACACTATTGGAATTAACACTGGTGTAAACAATACTACATTGACAATCATAGCTTTAATGTATCATGCCTGCTCAGCTACACCTTCAAGGATATCATTACACTTTACTGCTGACAACATGCTAACATTGCTATACTGCTATAAAGTCACCCTGTGCATCAGCTCCATGTTAGTCTGTTCCTGCATCAATGTTACAGATGACAGGAGGTGGCACAGGTTTCATCATATGCACAAGATGTGTTGTTGGTTTGCCAGAGGCCTACATTGAGCCATACAATCAACATGTATGTGTGTGTGTGTGTGTGTGTGTGTGTGTGTGTGTGTGTGTGTGTGTGTGAGGGCCAAGAGTACTGCTATGGGCCAATGTTGATGTAATGTGTGCGGGTATGTGTTAGCCCTAGGTGTCTGGTTTATGTATGTGTGTATCTGCATGCACACAGTTCCACCATGTGGCTGCCATATACGGGGATTTCTGGGACAGCCACAGACTGTACCTGCCAGGCTTTACAGATCACCGTCTCTGGCCACGGATACGGTACCTGTGCCTGGCAGGGGTGCTAATGACAGTATCAGGTACTAAGCCAGACTGGGTACTATCCTTAGAGGTAGACATATGTACACTGGACCCAGGTCCCTGCTGGGACTTGCCAGAGCCACGTGTACGTGGTCTTCTAGGACAATCTATGGACAGCTCACCCCCAACATTGCTGGGGCTGGTACTGGCACTACGGGAGTGACTGTGACTTGAGGGACGTCCACGGCGACTGCCAGCGGCTGATGTTGCTGGCATACGTCCATGTCGACATCTCAACCTTCCTGTACTGTCCTGACACATGGACATGACATTGCGGAGGACATCTAATGTCTCACCCCAATGTCTATCAGTGACCTCTGTGTAATTATGGATGGCACCTGCTAAGTCATGGATACTGTCATTTAAAGCGGTGTTATGTGCCCTCTGTGCCCTTAGTCCCTGTCTGGTGTACCATTCCATACTTGCATGTGCCTTCATGACAGCCTGGAACATGCATGAGGTTGTAAGACCTGTGGCACGTCTGCCAGGGGCATGATGACCAGCAGTGCTCCGACGAGAACCCCTGGACATCTGTCTATGTGGTACTGTTCCAGACATCTGGGTATGGCGGCTGTGTCGGGATGCATGTGCCATAGATATCACACTGTCCTGGCCAATGCCGACTGTACACTGTCCCTCAGCTAAGGGCACTGGTGAAGATGGATGTATTGGCAGTATGACTGTGCATGGATGGGGTGGACACTTGTGTACTGTCAATTGGTGGCCCAACAACAGACCCTGGCAAACATGCCAGTGCCTCAACACACCTATCTTCATTATCACTATTTGTGTCAGTGACATCAGGTTCCCTGCTGCAGTGAACCAGCCCAACCTCAGCACCTGTGAGAGGAAGACAGGAAACACACTTTACGACCTGTACATAATGTCAGAATACATGCACACATGAACACATGCACACATGCACACAAATACACTCCTCACTAAAGCAGACACACACACACACACACACACACACACACACACACACACACACACACACACACACACACACACACACACACACACACACACACACACACACACCACCAGCAATCCAGAACATACTCAATAGCGGTTGATGGTGGGGTACAGTATCACAAGCCAAACAGTCATATCACACATGTCAGCATGCAGGACGTGTGTTGCTCAACAGCATGCAGTGCAAATATAGACATTCCTTGCTAATAACAGTATACATGGCTTTGATGCATGTGTGTTGTTGTTCAGTGATTGGCCTCACCCTGGAACGCAATGTGTACATGGACACAACATTGCTGTGCAAGTATTAAAAGCTCTTCAATGTCCTGTGCACCATCACTCACAGGTATACATACCATGGCTGGATGTGTATCTGTGTGTCACATAGATATCCATGTCTGATTAGAGCATCTGTGTCTTTAGCAGATAATTGTGGACACAGGTTTAGCTCATGCATGCTATGTATACACACAGGATGAGTGGTGCATGTATACCTGATGGAATACCATTGCTCAACATAGCCATTGTACAGTGGTTATGGTGAGTGTAGAACATATTGTGGACATGCCAGTGCCAGCCATGACATGGCATGCTACAACACAACTGCAACATTATACATCACACATACCCAATGTGTGTCATGTGACCTATACACTCAATAGCATTACAAGACATATATGTGTCACTTTGAGCAAATGGTGATTGCTATGCATATTGTGTATAGGTGCATATGTTTGCACACACACAACATTGAGGTGTACAGCAATGAATGCTATGTGCAGTATTGTGGTTACTGTAACTGGATGGGGTGTAGTACCATGAGCCATCATCATGCAGCATCATGTGGTCACTAAAGGCTACTAACGTATGCCAGACCAGCACCTATCATGCTGTACCTGAACTGCAGTACTATGGCTACATTCACCATTTCACAGCCAGTTGTTACATGTGTTTGTAAGGTGCCCAATAGGGAGCATTTTCTAACATGAATGTGTTGTGTGTTGAAGAGTGTCACACCGCCCCATGATAGGCCTCTACCCCTCAGGTATATTATGTGTGCTGTGTGGATGACATTTGGGATACTGGAGTGTGACCTTACAGCGGGTGTCTGAATACACCATGTGTAGCATATTAACATATACTGCGTATGACAAAGTAGTTTATGTTGTGTGCATGTGTATCAACTCTGCCTATCCAATGTCCACTATGGTGTAGCCACAATTGTTTGGGATGCTCTGTGTATTGCATGCGTTTCAGGCAGCTACTCATGTTACTGAGATGTGCATAGTCTCACAGCAAACATGCACAGCATACATTATGCGTAGGTGTGTTACATGTGTACATGGCCTACACCTTACCTATGACATGCACATTTTATTTGCAATATTAAATGTAGAACACACTCACCAGCATGGGTCTGCTGCCTTGCTGTCACACCAGAGGGACTTACAAGGATATGAGACAGTTTGTCAGTGGTAACAACTGTGGCATTGCTACTGTGGGTTTGCAATCTTACAGTAGTACAATGGCTGACAGTCACAGGCCTACATATTATGTTCCAGATTATCAGTATTGCACAACACCAGGCTCCACATCTTCTAACTACACAGTACACATCTCACATATGCATGATCTAACAATAGAGGTAACAGTAGTCTACAGATATGCCATGTTACCTGCACGCTCCATGTGAACTTACTGGGTGGCTCCGGCCTCCATGATGATACATGTCTGCTGTTGTTGTTGTTGTTGGCCAGGAGCCAACAGGCTCAGGAGCAGCTCCTCCACTCTGGTGAGGGGGGGATGGATGGTAACCCCACCACCTGTGGCAAGCTGTTGTCTATGGATATCAGACGCATGCTGCCGGACATGTCTAAGTAAATCACTGCAGTGATGGCGTACCTACTCATATGTCCGGTTATGCATGCCTATGTCATTTACCCTATGGACAACATCTTCCCACAGTGCAGTCCGCTCTTGCTGGTCCTGGCTGGTTCTTGAGAAAAGCAAGGTGTAGTGCTGAACCAGACTGGTTGTTATTATTTCAGCCTCAGCAGGACTATAGGTTGGGTTGCGATGGTGGGCCATGACCCTGGAAGACAATGAAACAATATGTGTGAGCAAGTCATGTGGCACACTTAACATTCTACAGTACAGATATCACTGAACTGCCATATATAGCAACCTATTGGCTGTCAGAGGATACACACTTTCAATACCACATATCAGTGCTCAACCCACAACTGCCTGACAGTGCCTGGCATGCTCTATATATTAAACCATGTCCTGCACAGCAACAAAGAGAAACCAGTATGTAAGACTATACAACAGTACATGGCACACTGTATGTGACACAATGCACCACCTAGCCACAGGAGGTATATATCAAGCTAATGCATAAAGAAATATGTCATCCATTGCAATGATTGTAAAGTCCAGTTACAGTATTACCAGTATACCACACTAGTTGTTGATGGCAACCCCCTGCCTAACATATGTGCACATTCGTGAATATAGGTTGCATACTGCTGTACTAGGCTATACATGTTGCTAGATATGCACTTATATCCTGTAACACACATATGACCGAGGGCATGTTACAGGCATACCCACACACACACATCAGACATACATACAAGACACAAAGGTATGGCAACCCAGATGAGCTTTACCTGTGTACCATACAGTACTGTGTGTCAGTACTTACAAAACCTTATGCCTGAGATATGTAATCTGTGAGGACAACAGGGAACACACAAAACAGTGGTTCCAAGCAATGTGGACATACACCATACTGTGCTGTTTAGGCCTACAGCTTCAGGTAGTACTGCAGTTCATACGGGATTTGGATTCACCAGCAGTATCAATCAATAAGCATACATGTACTGCTTTAGCCTACAATGGCACACCCCAGTTAACACCAATGGACTACATCAGACCATATGCCATACTGCTTTTTCTGCCTAGCAATAGCATACACATCTTTTGCCGGGATCAGAGCTAGGACACAAAATACTATGACAAAAATAGTTTCCCACTAAGCTATCCCACATATACACAACATTGACATATTCACCAACACATTCACCATCATACTCAGTCAACCGCACATAGCAATTATTGCAACAAGTACATGTGGGTGTGTATCGGTTCATAGGTAGATAATAGGCTATTGGCACTAGGGCCTACAGAAGCCTAGCCAGACGGTACCCTGGCCTTTGACACTCAAGTTATTTAATTTCATGTGCCACTGTCAAGCAGAGCCACAGAGGTGATTCCCAGGTTGTATTTGCTATCTCCCATCCAATCATCAGGATTATTCATGACGAGTGCTAATGAGGAGCTTTGTTTGCTATTGATAGGTAGTTTGTTCCAGAGTATGGGATATCTCTGAGATAGGAATCTATCCCTCCAGCATGTTCTGTTTATTGAGGTGACAAGGTTTATGTCCCTAGAGCGTGTAGCTCATAGGGATTGTGATCTGTTTACGTGGAGCATGTCCAACAGCTCTGGGTTTGACATAGCTTTGTATGTTAGGCAGAGGTCACATCTGGGTAGGCAGTATGCAACACAGTCTAGCTGTGGTTTTGTGAGACAGTCTGCATAGGGCATCTGTTTGAGGCCGGTAATACTCTTTGTGAGGTATGCCTCTGGCCTTTACAGTTGCTGTAGATGTCTTGTGAGGTACATACCAAAAGGGGCATTGTACTCTATAATGGGTTTTATGAGTGATGAATAGAGGGGAACACTGACCTCTTTTTCCCTGGATGACACACCTTTTGTGATGAGGTGTGCCACGTAGACAGATTACATGACTAGGTAGGCGGTATGCGACACAGTCTAGCTGTGGTTTTGTGAGACGGTCTGCATAGGGCATCTGTTTGAGGCCGGTAATACTCTTTGTGAGGTATGTCTGTGGCCTTTCTAGTTGCTATAGATGTCTTGTGAGGTACATACCAAAAGGGGCATTGTACTCTATAATGGGTTTTATGAGTGATGAGTAGAGGGGAACACTGACCTCTTTTTCCCTGGATGACACACCTTTTGTGATGAGGTGTGCCACGTAGATGGATTACATGACTAGTGTGGCACTGTGATTATCAAAGGGGAGACTACTGCCCACCTGTGTCCCATGGTATCTTATCACACTTTCGGTGTTAAGTAGACTACCACCTATGTGGTAGTTCATGGGTACAAAGTTTTTACCAAAAGGGATGCCAATGCATTTTCGATATTGAGCTTGAGGCCATGGCTTTGTCACCAGGCATCGCAGTAAATATGACTCACTCTCTCTCTCTATATATATATATATATATATATATATATATATAAATATACACATACATATAAACATCCATTGGTGTACATATAGATATACATATAGGCACATATACAGTCCACCTTTCATGGTGGGAATATCAATTATGCGAAGGTTGTGAGGTATACAATTATGTAATAATATTGCACAGTCTTGTGCGAAATGCATTGAAGGTGTTCTCAGCCCATGTAGCTTTAGCAGGCCTCACTGGCTGCAACACTGCAAACCTAACAAATCAGACCCACAGCGTTTAACCACCACATGTCATATACCATCACTGTATGATGTCTTGTTTGCCAGACACTACAACCTACATACAAATATGCACATAAAAACCTTCACCAACATATATATGTCCACCCTTCACAAACAGTTGCAGTATGTCCCTTGCTCTATGCACACGTAGAGATGCTAATATATCTGACACAGATATATCTCTCCGTATGTGTGTGCCATACACACACAAGGTCCACACTGTTGTAAGTCCCTGAACCTCATGGCTGACCTGTTGGGCCTTGCTGCAACATGAACAGGTGTCACATGTGAGCACACAGTAATATTAGAAGGTGTATATATAGCCACAAATGCTAGATTAGCATACTAGCCTGGTACAGCACTTGCTAATGCTAAGCTACACGTTAATATGACTATCATGCATGTGTTACTCTGTCAAATCCATGTTTATATAGCTGTATGCGCTACTCCCCCAAACAGCCATTGTCCACACTACTGTACAGAACACAGATAACATGGATCAGATGTTTGACATTTAATGCTGAGCTACATATGTCACAATTATGTCCCACTGCACACAGCTACACACTGATTTGTCCATGGCAGTAGTCTTGCAGGGCATCTGTGCATAGATACGTACTACTGCCACATATGGATGTTTAAAAGTATGTAGAGTACTCTTCAAAAACATCTACTACATGCCAGTAAATACATATCTGTTACATATCTTTCCTTTGTATGTGTTGGCAGTATTACATTCCGTTTGTCTTTTTTTTTTTTTTCTGTTGATGTTGACATGGGTGTGTGTCTGTCTCTCTCTCTGTCTCTGACTCTCTCTCTCAATATCTGCAATGGAATTATTGCGTGTGTGGGCAGCAAGTACAGCCTGCTTTTATAGGTATCTGCACATGTGCATGTGATGGCCTCTGCACCAATTGGTGGCCACCATTTGGCAATTGCATGCAGCCTGCTGTGTGGTAATTGCAGTACTCACTGTCATAGCAACCCAATGCTATAAATTGCTAAGCCAGGTAGGCATAGCCCTTTCAGCTTTCCAAAGTGGGGCCCATGCTTGTTTGCTGTGGACACCATTGTTTAAGTCAGAAGGTTGGTATAGTTCTTATATCTGAAGCTAGGGGTGTAGCCAGTGATTTAAATGTTGTACTCAGACCTGAATGTTGCCACTTCCAGTACACAGTTGTCAGTGTAGAATTGTACTCACCCCTACAAATGCTAACACAAGATACATGGGAGTATGTAGTTTCTTTTCTGCTTATACAATTAACTGCCATACAAAAGTAGTTATTGAGATGTATTCATTTGGCACATGAACTGTTTGTGAACTGCTATACTGTGAATATTAATGTACTCACTTCTGCACAGTTTGTGCTTTTTTACTGTTGACATTAGCACAGGATGCTCAAGAAAACTGGACAATTCCAGTACTGAGTATGCCTACCTACATCCTTGGTAGACCCTGAACACACAGGTATATTGTACATTTGGGTGGGGATGCAGACATACAGAGAGCATTATGTATTATTGTGCAAATGTTATCCTGCTGGACTTAAAGGGTTGCTGTGTACCTGTTAGTTTAGCAAGGCAAGTAGTCTGTCTGCATAGCTCCCAACTGTGGACCTATCCAGATGGTAGCCAGACATTAGGCTGTTATTCTCTGTCTTTGCAGCGCACAGGTCTTTTCAGCACTGGTACAATGGCATTGTTACAGTCGTTTGCTACCAGTACATGGTTACATCCTCTGGTATTTCAGTGCTGTACTCCTACATAAGGGTATGGTTGTGGAACTCCTTCCAAAGCTATTTTCACAGTGTGTAACAGCAGAAAAGCTGATATACCTGTGTGTTTCTGCCTCAGCCAGGCCTCTAAAACACTCAGGTACATATTTGAACAGAGTGAGGTAAAAGTGAGGTACACCTTCAAAATATTAGAGACAGTAAGTGGAGACTACAAGAGAACCAGTGCATATGGATTACTACACTTTTTCTGAGGTACAAGCGGTGTCTAACTCCTACATATTGTCATTATTCATAAGGTGTAATACCCCACCTTTCTGCCTAGCATCAGTACTTTTCAGGGGATTCAGAGGGACACAGCTAACATATGTTTCAAAATCAGGGACATCCCTGAAATGTAGTCACAATTGGGATGTATGTCATCTGCCCTAATCAGATATGCCACTGTTTGTCCTGCTATGATACTGTGTGGGGGTTGTAAAGTGCTGCTGTAACATTATTTCCTGCTAGAATGGCTGGTTCTCTTATCACAGTCATGTAATGCAATTCCACAACAGCTGCTGGTAAAGTTCCACAGAACAGGTTTTGTGTTATGGCATTCCTATCTTTCCTTTACATTCACTCATTCTGATGCATGATATATCTATTTCAGCAACACCCTGCTGTATATCTACTGTGGCTTAGTGGTACTCCATACAGTCTAGTGTGTCCGGGGTTCGAGACTGACAGAGGTGTTTTATTTTGCTGTTGAGCAGAACAAGGGCCGTCACATGCAGGGTGACTAAGGCACTTTTAAGGAGTTGTAAGTGGGTTTGCACATGCAGGACGGGTGTAGGAAAGGACCATAGCTGCCCATTTATTTTACAGCAACAGCTGTGCATATGCAATAATTTTGGAGGGTAATATGAAACCTTCCACCCCTGAGAGAGGGGATGAGGACAACAAAGTATGTTGTACTGCCAATTAAATATCAGTTTGTGTGTCCAGCGGACATGTGTGCAAAATGGGCGGCTATGTATGGGGCGTGATTTTTTTTTGGGAGCAGATTGCACTTTTTTTTTTTTGTCAGGTGAGAGTGGAATGTGGGGTGGGGAAGTAGGTATATTTGAGGAGATAGGTTGGGGAGGTAAACAGACAAGACAAACAAGACGCATACAGGGGCAGAATATGACACATGTGATGGGTGAACACCATTGACGGGGAATGATGTTTGGAAATCGCAAGCCCATGAGCCCACAGATGGCAACAGTGGAACTGAGATCCCCACCCATGGGCAGTCACCACTGCACCTTCACAGCCCAGAGGGTGGCTGTTCTGGGGGCTGTGTAGGAGGGGCAGGCTCACCCATGAGTCGCGCTACTCGTGCCTCAAGCTGGCATACAGGATCAGCGACAGAACGCTCGATCTCCCTACACACCACAGCCCGAACCGTTCAGAGGGTGATAGGTGGCCCTCCTCCACCCACGCTTGCATGGGGGGGGGATGAGCCCCATCCCCTGCAGTGCTTCCACCTGAAGGTGGCACATGGTCAATGGAGGAGGAGGTCCCAGGCTGGGCACCAGACCTGCTGGTGCCAGGTGCCATTGCCAGCTGAGGTGGGACAGGTAGGTCCGCTGGGATCGGCCTTCCCATACATTCTATGTTTAGGAGGATGTAATGAAAATATGGGTTAGTAACAGTCAACAACATTCCCAATTAGTTATAACAGCATGCAGAAGTATTCCCATTAACCCAACACACCAGAGTTCCAACAGTTGAACAGCAAGCATGACACATGCATATATAGAACAACAGTGGACATTGCAACAGCATGCAGGTTTAATTGATGGCAACAGGCCACCAATATTGTGGTATTTAAACAGGGTGCATGCATCAAAATAAATGTTTTGAGATTAGACATACACATTGGGTGTGGAATTGCATTTTGTATGCACACACAGTAGTGGAAAAAAATAGCTCCATTAACAACTTATCTACCCCGTCTTTTTACACTACTACACTAACTAACTGCTGCAGTATGTCCCCTGTATTACACTTATTATTTTTGTCCTTAAAATTGGGGGAAATGGGATCTTTACTTTATACATATGGGGCATCTGACATACAAACTGTCGGGATGCAGATGTTACTGCTGCTTTTTATATTTTGTGAGTTTTTCACACTACTGCTGAGATGGTACACTGACAGCTTTACTTTCCTATACTTATATAGGTATGTTTAGGTGAAATTATCAGTTACATGTTAACAGCTCCCTACATTACTGCCAGCACAATGACATTTCTGGGGAACACAATACCAAGCTACTCATGTGCCAGATTAACCTGTACATGCTGGGCATGAACCAACAGTTGAGGACTGCATATATGCTTAACAGCTACTAACACTCCCTTCATCCACTTTATATGGGCCTCAAGTGTGGGTTAACAGCACTTAATACAACAGTACTATTTCTATAATGCAAGAGTACAACAACATGTCAATGAAAGTGACATGGACACACTCCAGGAATTATACCATTATTAATTACATAACGCACTTTTCTAGAGGCTCTCTCACTTATTTGATATAACAGTGCATGCAGAAGACTTATTCAAGATGTATTACACCTTTATTAATGGATTACAACACTCTTTTTCAGGCTCTCTCACTTATTTTATACAACAGTACATGCAGATAAATTATTCAAGACTTATTATACCTTTATTAATGGGTTACAATACTTTTTTTCAGGCTCTCTCACTTATTTTATATAACAGTACATGCAGAGAGGTTATTCAAGACTTATTATACCTTTATTATTGGGCTACAATACTTTCTTTCAGGCTCTCACAATTATTTTATATAACAATGCATGCAGAATAATTACTAACCTGCCTGGTGGCGCAGCCTTAGCAGCCTATCTGCATAGGCTTGCTGATTCGCAGCACAGACACCTGCAGCTGTGAAGTAAATGAAGTGATATTGAGACATACCTACCCATAATATAGACTACAATAGCAATTCTTTCATACTTCATTCCATGACTACCTACTCAGTAGTGGGGCATTTTCCATCCCAAGGGCCTCCTGTATCCACTGGTTCAGTCGGTCCTCCTTGCATCTCTTCAGGTCTGAGTAGTGGTGTCTGACCTGTGGCTGTGCCTGTGGCACTGGTGAGATCTCTCCAGGCTTCTGCTTTACATTCGGTGCCCTGGAACTGGCCCTGCAGGAGTCTCTCATCATGATTATGGACAAGGAGCCAAACCATTATTTTGACTCCTCAATGCCCCAACATTGCGCTCAAAATCGAGAGCCCTCTCCAACACCAGCCATGCTGACTGCAGATGGGAGCTACAACCAGTTATGGCAAGTACTCCTGCATATAGAGCTTAAATATGCCTCATTTCCCGCACTTATTTGTGATTGGCCGGTTTTGAAAAATCTCAGCTGAAAGCCCACCTGCTTAGCAATGGATAAACTTCCATTGATATGTATGTGTGTGTTGAAAGTGCATGCATATGACAAGCTGTCCTGGCTTAGTGGTTTAGTACCATGATTATGGTGCACAGTATCCCAGGTTTGAGGCCTGTCATTACTTTTTATATTACTACAGGCCAGACAGGCTAGGAGGTGTGGCTGTGTTTAGCCGACGTTGCTCAACTTTGCCCAACGTTGCTCTACATTGCTCTACGGTGCTTTATGTTGCTCAACGTTGCCCAACGTTGCGCTAGTTAGCGTGGTACGCAGCTATGCGCAAACATGTTTTGTTTGCGCTAGTTGGCGCGATGCGCAGCTACGCACAAAGCCATTGTGCTAGTTAAAACAGTGCTAAGCTATGAGCAATTATACTTAAATATGCTTAATACTGGTAAACTTTGCTTAGCAGTGCTTCACATTGCTTAAGATATGTTACTTATGCATTCATCGGTATGCATAACCATTTCATCTTCTTATATATATATAAAATATCGTTCACTACTACATAGGCCATTTCAATGCTTTTTACTAAAATTTAAAAGATAAATGTCAGGAATTATTTTTATATACAGATTTCCAACAGAAAATAGAAAGGGGAGTGGTGGGACTCGAACCGGGAATGCCTCCTCTTTGTGCGAAGGCTCTACCACTACGCTATTGCTATTTGGCTTAATTTGCATATACGTTTCTTATTATCCTCTTTGATGTCTAAACTGTTAACTGTAGCTAAGCAATGAGCAAACCCGTTCAAACACGTGCAAATACGGGCAGCTATATCGGTATGTACACATTTGAGCGGACTCGCTCATATCAGTTGACATTTCCCAATTGACAGACTTGCAGAGGCATGGATTTTTGGACTGCTCTGCAGTCCGACATGCCCCCTGCACTCGTGCACGCTCCGTGTTAGCCTTAGAGTTGAGGCAGCGTGCCCTCATGAATATGCATGGTGCACTGATGTCTTACTCTTAGGCTGCAGTTTCCATGTAAGACTAATTTAGTCTTACACGGAGGATTAGTGCATCCTGTGGATTATGTATGTTCTAAAATATATATTTAGATTTTATTTTAAGGATAAATATTTGTGAGATGCTAGAGACTGGGAGAACTATTCATAAAGTTTTGTGTACCATGGATTAATACCAGTATGCAGTATACTTGCATAGCAACGCTTTTGTGACCCAAACACTTGTACATGGTGGGGCAAGACAGTGTATGTTCTCATGGCTCCTTGTATACACACATTTCAAAACACACATGCCGCACATGCAAATTACCCTTCACCAGGAATGTAGGCAATTCAGAAACTTGATGTTGGCAGTGGAGATCTCTGTGGTAGAGGCAAGCCTTTTACCACAAGGAAACATGTCCTTCCCCCAACACTGTCAGTCTATTGAGCTCTCAGCAGCAGTTCTCTTCATTACAATACTATAATAATGACTCTAGATCCTCTGTCATATCTAATGAAGAAAACATGATTTTTTAATCATTTCGAGGTATGACAAAGGAGTAGACAAGGGTGGGCTAAAGCAGCTCAGTATTTTATATATATATATATATATATATATATATATATATATATATATATATATATATATATATATATATCTACACACACACACACACACACACACACACACACACACACACACACACACACACACACACACACACACACAGACAATACCTTACTAAGTTCCTGCACATGCACTACTAAGCTGTTGCTGTTGGGTATACAACATGGGCTGTCATACTACACGGTCCCCCCCACTTGTTGTGCAGGAGGTGTTTATGATGATAAAGACTAGCAGCCCCCTTCCATTTCCTCTGGATATGCATAGCAGAGACACAGTGTGAAGGCTATCATACTGTTATATTAATTTTGTGAACATTTATTCATTTAATTATTTATTTTATTTTGATATTTGTTAACCGGGTTTGTTCGGCTGAGAGTGAGCCCATTATCAGCAGAGGCCAAGGGAGAAAAGCTCCATACAATACTTATATAAAAGCAGAAATCACAGTAGTTACAGAAGCAATTTCTAATACAAAGCTGGCTGTAGGTACAAATACAATCTAAAGTGTAATACAGAAGTAAATAACTTCATAGGCAGTGTACTTTATGATAATAGAAGGTAATGACGGTTACTATGGTTGCATATATGTTTCAAAATACAGTATATATAGATCAGTTCAGCATGTTCTAGAGTGAGGAATTATGAATCAAGTAAAGTGGATGAAGGCTGTGAGTAGGGAGAAGAGAAAGGACTTGGGTGAAGTAAGGAATTTGTATGGTAAGAGTAATGGTAGGGGTAGAAGGTGGGTAGGCATGCAGATTAAAAGATTCAGAGAGTTAGGCTGGACTTAGGCAGGAGCAGGTCCACAAGTTCTGTAAACAGTCCTTTAATGCTTTTCTGAAGTTATAAGTATTGGATATAGTTCTGATGTTCAGGGAAAGTTTGTTTCAAGCTGAGGCAACAGATTAGCTATACAGATGTTGGCCAGTGGTTCTTTTGGGCTTACAGATTTCAAGGAGAGACTGTTTGAGCTTTTTCATCCTTTCCTCTGCCTTATATAAATTATCACTGTTTCTTAAATTAGAAACAGACCTCCCCACTTTCTTCTATCTTAGTGAACTGCTAGCAATTTTAAGCTTCTGTGTCACAAAATACAACCCTTTATTATACTTTTACTTTTAAAATATGTGCCTTTCACCTATGTAATTTTGAATCACATTCTTCACTCTATTCAATTTTAGCTTTACAGATGGAGATAGATTTATGATCCTAATTTGTAAACCCTTAAACTTCCCATTTATCCTTTTAGTTTTACCCCTTTCTTTCATGTGATGCTCTATTGTATAATTAAGAACAGGTTTCCTAAATATCCCTTCATATGTATCCTGTCTTAAAGCTGATATTGATAATTGTGAGTTGAGAAAGATAAACATCCTTCACCAATTTAATGAACTGAACTTCTGACAGTAAATAAGCATTACTTCGATGTTTGAACACTCTTGAGGCTCTTTTGATTCTGTAATATAATAATGCCTAGTCAAAAAGAAGGTTTGAATCTTGAGATGCCATGGCAATTTTTGATATAATATTAGTAGCTGGTCCACATGCACATGTAAGAATGGTTTAGAGTTTTCAAAAATGTTAATATATCATTAATTTGCCATGTTTTTTCTTATTTTTATTTTCTATTTTCACTGTATTCATTTTGTTCCTGAAACAGTGTTACACTGTCAATTTAAGGAGCAAAATAAATAAATAAATAAATAAAATAAAAAGTGTATTTAAATGTTCTGAAACTGTTACATTAACTTTACTCCCTATGAAACATTGGCATTAGGCTGATGTGCTAGGGAGAATATAGTTTAACTGTATGTGTGTTAAATAAGCTGGAAACCTTGAGTGACTTACACATTCCTTCTTATCATCTACGTGTACACTTATCTATAGCAGTGCATAATCTGAAAACATTATTGCTACTACATGGAGGTCCTTTACCATATATGATGCTCACATATATGAAATACTTCAGCTACGCTGGGCTATCTCTGATATTTTGGGGAGTGGTATGTAAAGCCATCTTCATTCCTTTATGCCTCAAATAATGCCCATACATCTATTAGATATAAATATTGCATATATGGCATACAAAATAGTTATCTCCTGGCTAGTGTATATATATATATATATATATATATATATATATATATATATATATATAGATATATATAGATATATATCCCTCAAATTGAAATTCCAGTTCATCAAAGGGATCAACATTACATCTTGGATCTCCAATAATACTGTAAACATTCATTTGATTCATATAAAATTAATTTCAGGTAACTTAATACTATCATCATATGTTATCCTTGGTAAGACTCTTTTAAACCTGCGAATAAGCCAAAAAGTTCTATCGGTTTTCATCTACTTCCAACAGCAATCCTGCCACTACCCAAACAGAGCACCCCACTCCTACTGGCTCCCCTGTAGCTGGCATGAATTTCAATTGAATGGCCCATATGCTCAATTTGGTGTGCTCCAACTCCCCCATATGCTCAATTTGGTGTGCTCCAACTCTTCCATATGCATTTTATGAAAGGCCGCTAATGTGTACCCAGCTTTATGGATGACATTGGTTACTCCATCCATTTAACTGGATTACTGAGCACATTAAAAGACAGCTCAGTGTCTTCCATGATGCCATACCCACTCCAGTCAATGGTCCTGCCACTCACTAATAATTGCTTCAAATCTGGGGTCGTTGGTACCCCCAAAGGACCATCCATTTCCTTTAAATTCACCAGAGTTCCCATTTCCCTTAATCCCCTAGCAAAAAGATGAAATTTGTGAATCAGTTGATTTAATCAAAATTTTCAGTAATAATACAGCCTCTTCCCATTGGCCAGCATGACTTCAGCACGGTCATTCTCTTCTTGCCATCTCACTCTCTAGAATATGTCATGAATTCTTTTGTTCCTGTAACATAGAAAACGTTAACCTACCTAATTCTCACTGTAATTAAACCATGATCACATAGCAGATCAGCTGTACACATACATTTTACCCCCTCTTTCAAATCACAGGCATCTGTCCCATTTTCACCACTATTTGTCTATATCTGCCAAACAAATATGGTGGCTGAGATCATCTTGTTGTACATTGCAGGAGCCATCCCACCAAAAGTAATAACATCCTTCTAATCCAGTATTACGTCCCTTTTAGCAATTTTTATAGTGCAGTAAAATGTTCCAATCCATATTTCTCGCACAGACTAACACCACTAAAAAATAATGCAATAGGCCAGTGGCTTTATGATAACTAGAACTGACATAAGTTTGTCATCAATCAACTGCAAATATTCTACTTTATTTCAACCTAATTCTCAGACTTGTAGAACTACCAGAAACTTGTAAAATTCTAAATATTTCTTTATTCATAGGATAAAATTATAGAATGTAGAAGGGAACTGGGCCATATGGCAATTTACACCTTGCCGGTACCCACCCATAGACTTTACCTCCTTTTCAAGGAGTGATTGGTCAGGCATACTGGGGGAGAGGTGAATTTATGAATACCCATCCAATTGCCGAATTCCATCTTAAATGAAGATAGTGTGTCATAATGCTTGATCTCAAGAGGAAGTTTGATCAGACAAGGAGTAGATGTTCCATGAATAATTTGTCTCTCCATCAAAATTTGTTTATTTGCTGAAGCAGGTTTTGATCTATGATGCTAGTGTTTGCTGGACTGTACAATTTGTGGGAGAAATAACAGGTCATGGACTAGTGGTTCCCTAATGATCAAGAAGGTGAGGCACAGATTGCCTTTACTGTGTCTACAAGACACTGAATATGGGGGAGGGGGGGGCAAGGCATCTGCTCTTGGTAGCCCACATTTTTTAGGCCCATGATTTATTTTCCAAAAAGCAGAGCAAGCTGTAAAACCAAACCAAACCGTTTATTAAAGTGATAGCTTTCGTGCAAGCAATGCCTGCACTTCATCAGACAAATTACTGTCCCAAGATGCTATGCTTATGTACTAAATGATTAATTACTACACATTAATTATTTAAAGATGCATATCACTACATGAAAAATAAAAAGTGACATAAAGAATAACAAATAAAAATCACATTAATAATATAAATTCATTGTACATAATGTTTTTCAAAGTCCTTTCATGAAACAATTACCTATTCCAAAACACTTGAAACTATTATTTGTAAAACATTAATTATAAAATTGCTTAATACATTCAATTTCTCCTAAAATTTATAACCAATGATCCATTTTGTTGGGAACCTTTAATGTTTCTCCAGCTGCTTGAAATGTTTGGTAACATCCATCCCAAAGGGAGTATTTTATTCAATAATGGGTCTGATTATTGCAGCATATAGAAGGGTAAAGACTTCTCTGGATCTAGAGAAATTATCATTTGTGATCAGCTGGGCCCGATAGACTGGTTTCATTATTGCAAAATGATGATCAAGGGAAGGGAGTAATCCTCCCATGTTCCAAGGTATATCATAATATTTTCATTTTGGAGTGGGGTGCTTTCAATGCTATAAGATGGGTGGAGGGTGTATTTCCTAAATGCAATGATATTGCATTCTTTTGCAATTAGTTTTTGCCCATTATCAGAGTACCAGCTATTTAGATGTGTAAGTTTCCTTTGTAAGTTTTTTATATCAGAAGGGATTTAAGTAAAACACCCATTTTACAGTCATCGGCAAACCTGTTTAACCTGTTTAATCCATTTTTGATTTGGAGATCAGAGAAACATATTCTGCACAGCAGAGGTCCCAGCACAGATCCCTAGGGTACCACCCACTGGTTGCTATCATATCTCTGAGGACACGCCTGCCACCCTCACAGTGTGGGTTCTGTTCCTTCATCAGTTAGGTATTCATCTAACTATAGAGGAATCAATTTGAAGTGCATTTAGCTTGTCAATAATGTCCTCTTAAAGTATTATCTACTTTGGCAGATTCTTTGAATTATCCTCAATAAATTCCTTGAACTACTAAGTCATCATTCTTATTTAATAGTTTATTATTTAAGTTTTTGTCTTTGCTGCTGCAGAGAAGATAGAGTAGACTTTCTCACTAGGATGAAGAGTCAGTTAAGCCAAGTCACATAAATATTAGTTGCATGTGTACATATTATTTAAATATTTCTGAAGATTTTTTCCCCTGATGGTCTACATTTCATTATTTTTCTAGGATCATCAGGGGATTATTCCATTTAGCAGGAATAGTACTGAAGAAGCTTCTTTCACCAATTGTCATGGTGTACCTGGGTCTTTCTAGGGATGGTGTTTTACCATCGTAAAACCTGAGAGAATCAGGTGTAGATGTTATAGCAAGTGATATGTATAAATTAGTGTAAAAGGCTTGCCAGGCAGTTTGCACAGAGATCTAATGCTTTTAGTGAGCAGTCTTCTGTGCCCAGGGTACAGTGTTTGATTCCATCCACATTTATTTGCCAACTGTGCGACTCTGACCATGTCACTTAACCATAGAGTGTTCTTAGGTTACCCCTGAAAAGGGACAATTGTGTAAAGCAGGCTTGCCTAATCAATAAAAATGTAAAATGAAATAAAATAAAAATAGTGAAGGAACAGAGAAGTGGCAATGGCTGGGACTGAAACATAGCTTTTTTGAACTGATTTTCAGTGATGTTCAAACCTGGCGATGAGCTGTATGACCCTGCAAAATCAATTAATGGTAATGCTAATGATAAGGACATAGTATCAGTCAAACTTTATTCCCTTCACACCTTGGTCCTCACAAGGGTTCAAGAAAACATAAACTGCTTATATAAATTCAAAATATGGATAATCACCTAATACCAATCAAGTTAATTAAACATTTAAATCAAATCAGTGCTTTCCGATTAAAATCAAGATTCAGACCTTTTGGCAGAGGCTGAAATGTCATTATCAGTAATACATTTTTTTACTTAGAGCTTTTTGATACTGAATGCATATTTATTTGCAGTCTGACACAGTATTGTAGTAGCCAAACTTGTTAAGCCATTATGACATTCATTAAAATGAAATGTAACAAGGCTATAGTTACGCATGCTTAGCAATAATGCTCCTGAGATGCTCCTGCACTATTTTCTAAAATTTTATTTTAACCTCTCCTATATAAATGAAATTACAAGGGCATCTCAAGGCATACACCACCTCCATTAAGTCATAACAAAAATGCCCACATTTTGAAATTGTAGTCATTTATTTGAGAAAATTTGCTAATAAGGGATTTGTAAATTAAACAGTTATCACTGTAGTATGTACCCCTGTTTATTATTTATGTATTTATTTATTTAATTTTTTCACTTACTTGCCTGTGTATTGCAGTTGTTGACTATAGTAGGCAGAATGGGCAGTGGTAGCTCCCTTTTTCAGTGGAAACATGGGGAGAAAAGCTCCACTTACAAAATAGGCAATTTTATACAACAGAGAAAAATGGAAAGCTTAACATTACAATATGGAAATACAACAACTGAAAGGCAGCTATACTGGAGAAACTCTGCATTAATGCATTAGTAATACTGTTGTCTGATCTATTAAAATTACTGTGCACCAGATAATCAGAATCGTTTTGTGACACCTTTATACAAAAAATATCAGCATCATCAAAAATAGCTCCTTCAAGTCACTATCTAATCATAATAAATTCAAGGCCTTTCTAATAGTTTGCTTTAAAACCTGAAAACATCCGTAATCCAGAACATAAAGAAATGTTTGTAGATCTTCCCTTGACTTTTTTTTCCTTTTTACTATTAAGATGTTTTCTAACCTGTAACTTGTCCACACTACAAACTTTCTAGTAGGCTTCACTTGTAATTTCCAAACTATAGCTTTCAAATAAAAACATAAAAAAATTGTCAAACTGCATCTTTATGAAAATCAAATAATTTTACATCCATTGTAATTATGTAAGCATTTGCCGTCTACCCACATGCACACACAAACAGGGTCTATATTATTTAATCGAACTGTCAAAACTTTGAATCCCATATGTTTGACAACATATGGTTGAAGTTTGAAAGATCGGATATACAATAAAAAAAAATAAAAGAAAAACTTACCTTAACAGTGTGGGAAGGGGGACAAGCCCCCCTCACCCCCACAACCCCCTACTTAAATATACCAACTCCGAGACCGCACTTCAGTGCAGAAAAGGGAAATTCTCCCATTCTGCACCGTATATCACCGTTACATTCAACTTTCGAACTCTTAAAATGTCGATCATATGGTGTTGACCATATGACATTCGACATTTCAAGCGTTCGATTTTCTAATAGGAACCCCACAAACACACACATATACACATGTGCACACACAGAAATATGCATACACTCACACAACAGTTATGCATCAGCTACAGACACTTTGAGTGAATACACCTTAGATGTTGCAGTCTAAGCAAATAAATGCTATATAAATAAATGCTTCTTTACTGCGCTTGATTTTGCCCTATAGTGCTACTCCTTCCTGTAGAATAGCTGATTTGCTTGTAAACCACTGAGGGTTAAGGTCAGTCCATAATGCCAGACATTCGAGTTACATGCTTCTTATCGATAAAGGTATGCTGCTGACATACTGCCTGTTCCTAAAATTCCAGAAAATGGTAGCTCAAGCAGGTAAATTCTGAGACCAGCTTAACAAACCAAATATCAAAAATTCTAAAGTCACTCACAAAGTAGAACACAATGGTATAAAACTATTTAGTTTTAATAACACCAAGTCTGACAAGCTTGCAAGTTTTCCCATAAAATGCTTTTACAAGTCAAATAAAACCAGAGAATGCAATAACAGACATTTTCATAATTTCCCTAGATCACACGATCAAATCGCATCATTCAAACATTTAAAGGACCAGTCACCTTACAGTAGTTTTCTTGGGGACTATATCACATTATCAAAGTTTTAGAAGTTTGAATCACTAAAGGTCGAACTTTAATGATCAAACTTTTAAAACTTCGAATATGAAAAAAAAAATTTGAAAGAAATCAATAAAAAAAAAAGGTGTAAGCAGGGGAGCAAGTACCACTGCACCCCCCACGTGGGGGTCTATGCCCACCACACCCACCCACTACTTAAATATACCAACTCCAAGATCGCACTTCAGTTCACTACAGTGCAGAAATGGAATATTTACGTTTCCTACACTGTAGCGAAATGTCAGAGTTGGTATATTTAAAGAGCAGGGGTTGTGGTTGTGCTGGAGGGCTTGCCCCCCTGCTTAAACTTTTTTTTTTCTTGTTTTGTTTCAAAAAACCTTTTTTTGTCATATTCGAAGTTTTAAAAGTTCGATTATTAAAGTTCGAACTTTAGTGATTCGAACTTTTAAAACTTTGATAATGTGATATAGACCTGTTTTCTTGTTTGGGATCTGTTCCACTGTGGCACTGTTACAGGGGCAGACTGCAGAAGTGATGAAAACATCAGTTCAATAGGGTCATGGGCTGCTACATCCATGGGATCCACATTCATAGGTGTTAAAGAATGTTCTGTTATCACATTAGTGTGAGGTTCTGCTGGTTCAACTGCATTCAAAGCTGTAACCTTTCTTTTTTTTACTCATGAGTTTTTATTGTTTTTCTTGAAAATTTAACAATTAATTACTTGTAAATTACCTAAAAGAAATAATAAATTGTAAATATTAACAAAAATAACTGAATATTTACATTATGTACATTGGCCTGAATATAAATTATGCAATAAACCAATCCAAGACAGTTATACATGTTGTTTAGACAAAAGTTTTTTTTTTCCCTTTTGTCTTCTTAATACCGTTCTTTCAGGAAGAGACTGAATCCATTCTCAATGTTTCGATAAGATGAGTTACCTTCTTGCATGGATTGTTGCTCCATTTCTTAGGAGTAATCCTTGACTCTTTAACTTTGACTTCCATCAATGCAGTTTCGTCCGCTAGGTTCAAAAATTCTTCAAAAGTTGGTTCAGAATTGGAATTCCATTTCCTAGAAATACATTTCCTAGCCACTGCTAGAATAGTCCATAATAAATATAAGTCTTTTCTATTCATTTCTGTTTTTTCATTAACATTCAGAAAGATTAACGATTTTGTTAATACAAAGGTGTCTGAAAATAAAGCTTGCAAAAAATTTCTAATGTCTTCCCAATATTTTTTAAGTTTAATGCAATCATGAAATATATGTATCCAATCTGCTTTACAAGTTTGTAGACATCTCCAGCAAATTACACTATTAGATGAATCAAATTTTCTAAGTCTATTTGGTGTACAGAATGATCTGTGCAGAAATTTCCAAGTATATATTCTCCAGAATTGAGTATTAGATGTTAATTTAACACAGTACAATAAATTGATTTTGTTTTCTAAAGTTAGATTAATTGAGTGACCTTTAGTAATAAAATTCCAATAATTTTGCCTGAGTTTAACTTTATAATTTATTATGAATTTGTATAGGTTTGAAATTGTATTTTTCCAATTATGGTTATCATATATGATTTCATTTAAAATTTTTATAAAGTTTGGCTTATCTTTAAGGGGAGAACTACTAATTGTTCTGTACAAATCAGACGTATATAGTATTATATTTTGAAGTAATAACCAGTCTGATGGAGATAAATCATAAGTATTAGCTATTTGTTGACTATCAATTGGTTTTAAATCTTTAATGCAGTGTTGCCAGCAAATAACATTTTTAGTTTCCCATGAAATGAAAACATTTTTAAATGACTTATTAAAGAAGTCCTTTGTAGAGCTAAAGGGAGTTAGAATATTCATCCAAATCCTTATGTTTGAATTGATCATAATACATTTTTAAATATGTTAAAGATAGTTTATAAATGTTAGATTAGTAGGTTTTGTTATGTTATATTGAATACATATACATAAAATATGCCAAGGTATATTAGTATAACCATCTAACATAATGTTTTTTATCAAGGAATTTTCATTCAAATGAATAATAGTAAGTAATTCTTTCCAGTTGGAAGAGTAGCTAGGATCTATCCAATTGATAACAATTGTAAAGATGGAAGCTCTAATGTAAGTTTCTACATCTGGAAAGTTAATTCCCCCTTGGTCCCAAGGTCTGATGTGATGTGTGATAGCTATTCTGTTTCTGTTAGGATACCAAAGGAATTTTAATAAAAGTGAGTTTTTTTTTAGTATAAGTTTGTCTGGAATCCTGGGAATAGCTTGCGCTATGTAAAGAATTTTTGGTAATAATACCATTTTTATTAATTGTAATCTGTCTTCAAAGTACAGATTGATTTTGTTCCATTTTGTGATATGAATATTTAAGGTGTTTATGATATTACTGTAGATAATATTTAATATTTCTTCTTTGCTATTACATAAAGTAATACCTAGGTAATTTAGAGTGTGTACTTGTTTAACAATTATGTGATTTTCATCCACTAAGATTTTATTCTTTTTATTCAACACTAGGAAAAATGTAGCATACCTCAAACCAAGATTTTTTAATGAACATAATGTATTTGAAATAAATGATACAGATGGTTTTGTTCCCAAAGAACAACACTTTCAGTCAGACAGAACTGACACAGACACGTGTATTCAAGATGAGGAGGTCCCTTTGTCAAACTCTCATCTCCCTTTACCCAGACGTTCCAACAGGCTTCGAACAAGCCTTATGTTCATTACAATTACAACCATTATGGACGTCAGAGGGGAGAGACAGCATGGTATTAAACTCACCATCCATGGATGGTATTTCTGTTGCTGATTCACTTTATTCATATGAGGGTTACAATATTTTTAATTACAGTACAGTTTCTGTGAACATACATCATTTTCACTTGTTTTCTAAGGGTTTTAAATATATTCCTTCAAGGAAGGCAAAATTGTCCAGAGCCATCATTGATTTAAAAATGTTTATTAGGAAAAATAATTTAGCTTTATTTTTTAACAATACCAGCATTGATTAGATTAGATTTTGCTTTATTAAAATATAAACCTGAAACTGAGTAGAATTTTTCTACCTGGACATCCAATTCTTCTAAAGACTCTTTTGAATAGGACAGTGTGAGAAGTACATCATCTGCGAAAAGCATGATTTTAGTATTATATTGTCCATGTATATCTATACCTTTTATTATGGGATTTAAGCGGATTGAAGAGGCAAATAGTTCAATAGCTAGTGCGAATAAAACTGGAGACAGGGGACATGCTTGTTTTGTACCTTTTGTAATTGCTATTGACTCAGAAGTGAAAGGAGCAAGTTTTACATATGCTAAGTTATTTTTATAAATATTTTTTATCAGTGAAATAAAAGTTTGAAGGAATTCATAGAGTTCTAATATTTTAAATAAATATTCCCACTTTAATGAGTCGAAGGCCTTTTCTATATCTAGGGCAATTAATAATGCTTCCTGATTACTTCAATTTAGGAAATCAATAATAGTTAGAATTCTTTGAATGTTATTATTAGTACGTCTGTCATGAATAAAACCTGTTTGATCTTCATTTATAATATGAGGTATGATTTTTTTGATTCTGTTGACCAGGATTGACATAAATATTTTATAATCATTATTGAGAAGAGGAATTGGTCTATAGGAGCTGCATAATGTGGAATTTTTATTCTCTTTTATGATGGATGTGATTAAGGAGTAGCGCCATAAGGGTGGTGTTGTATTGTGAGTTTAGATTTCGAGTAAAGTTTCATGAAGTAGTGAGATTATGGAAGTTGGAAATATTTTGCAAAGTTCTATTATAATGCCATCAATTCCTGGAGCTTTATTACTTTTGCTTTTATTAATATTTTCTGTGATTTCTTTGTGAGAGATTTGTTTCTGTAGTTCTAGTTTTAATGTTTCTGGGATTTTCTTAATATTGGGAAAATGTAATTCTAAATTTGAAATGTTACTATGAAAATTGATAGTTCCAAAGTGTTTTATATAGTGGTATTTGACGGCATCAATTATATCACTTATGTCTGAAAATTTTCTGTTTTTTTCCCCTCATGAGTAATGTTGATAATGTTGTTTGCTTTAGATTGTTTTTTAACTCGTGAAGCTAAGTTATGCATATGTCTAGGTGATGTGGAATATGCATTTAATTTTAATTTTTCTAGAGCCAAATTAGTTTTGTGAGTTAAAATTTCATTATATTTTTTATTTAGTTCATCAATTGCCTTTTTATTATTACACATAGGTGTTAGCTCATTATTTTATTGCCTTTATTAGCTGTTTCTTTATATTGTGTAGTTCCAATTCCCATTCTTTTGATTTATTTTTAAGCCATGCGAGGGTTTTGCCATATACATAAGCTTTAAAAGCATCCCATATCATAACTATGTTTATCTCTTTAGAATAATTCGTATCTAAAAAAGAATTGTAGTTCTGTTACTAACCAAGGTTTAAATTCTCTTGATTTTGTGATATAAGCTGGTATTCTTGTTATGTGAGTTAGTTTTTTAAAAATCTTTTTAAAATCTGTTTGGAGTTTTAAAATGAGTGAATTATGATCAGATAGAGGGCAGGGAATTATTGAAAATTTTATTATTCTAGTGTTCAGCTCTTGTGAGACAAATAATTTATCTATTCTAGTTTGGGTTCTAAATCTAAAATCTTGATGAGAAAATAAAAGTGAGTTATCTTCTTTGAAAGTGAAAGTGTCAATTAAACTAAGGGTTTCACTCCTTTTTTTAGTATTTTTGCTATAGGGATAAGATGAAGATTTCTCATATTTGTAGTCTCAGAATTGTTCGCTATACAACTGAATTTGCCTCCTACCTTTGTATGAATTACTAATATAATCTAGATGTTTTTAACTGTCTTTGTCCCTATGCCAGAAAACCAATACAAATTCACCAGTGCCCAAATTCTATTGTTAAATTTCAATGTGATTAGTGTCATAAGACCAATAAAAAACACTGGGAGCTCCCAATGAGAGGAACGAGTCGTAGAAATGTTTATTCAAACACGAACAAGGAACCGACAGTTGCAACAACAAAACAGATTTTGTCTTAGGAAAGATTTGAAAAAACTTTGTGTTTAGCTATTTCCTTCCTGATTTCCCTTTCCATAATGGTTTCTAAATTTTTCAGTTGTGGATGAAGGGGGGGGGGTTAAAAGTACTTTGTCTCCTCAGTAGGGGTATTGTAGGTGGAGCAATGCTGGTATTGTTAAAAAATCAAGCTAAATTCTTTTTCCTAATAAACATTTTTAAATCAATGATGGCTCTGGACAATTTTGCCTTCCTTGAAGGAATATATTTAAAACCCTTAGAAAACAAGTGAAAATGATGTATGTTTACAGAAACTGTACTGTAATTAAAAATATTGTAACCCTCATATGAATAAAGTGAATCAGCAACAGAAATACCATCCATGGATGGTGAGTTTAATACCATGCTGTCTCTCCCCTCTGACGTCCGTAATGGTTGTAATTGTAATGAACATAAGGCTTGTTCTGAAGCCTGTTGGAACGTCTGGGTAAAGGGAGATGAGAGTTTGACAAAGGGACCTCCTCATCTTGAATACACGTGTCTGTGTCAGTTCTGTCTGACTGAAAGTGTTGTTCTTTGGGAACAAAACCATCTGTATCATTTATTTCAAATACATTATGTTCATTAAAAAATCTTGGTTTGGGGTATGCTACACCCTCCTGGTATTCCTGATAATCCCTATCTAGTTTGCCTTGCTTCCTAATAATATTAGCATTACAGTTCTTGTCAACCTGAACAAAAATATCAAAATATTTAGTTTTTTTACTTTCAACTGTGAACATTAAATCCTGGAGAATAACTTCATTAACACGTTCCATATCTTTAATCAACACCAGTTTTTCTTTCTCATTCTCATCCCTAATGGCTTTGACAATGTCCAAACCACACTGGTTAAATATGCTGATAATACTTGTACAAAAATCCGTACCCTCTTTAACCTTATTAGGATATTTACAAACCCTCAGCCCCTTGGGGACCATTTTTTGTTTAAGACACTCATTTAAGTAAACGTTATCAACCTCAAGTTTCTTATATTTATCCATAAGAAAATGCAGTTTGTCCAAATTATCTTTGTATGTGGGCACTTCGAATTGCTGATGGCCCACCTTGCTCTTAGCCCCAAATTCGTAATTTTTATGTAAAATATCTTGAAAGTTGAAAAATGGTTTTGTATTAGAAACCTTAGGTAAATTAAAAAAATGTGAGTCACCTGGGGAGGCATTCGTATTTGAGCCAGCGACGGCTGGTAGTGAAGATTCGCCTTCTTCCTGGGTTCGAAAAATATTGGGTGTATCCAAAAGTTCATTGGCCTTGGAAATATTTCTAAAAGAAGATGTGTTGGAAATTCCACCAGAATCTTTAGACGCCAACCTCGATGAAGGTCTCGCTGTTTCCTGATTCCCTGGAATGCCTGACATTAATTTGTAGTCTCAGAATTGTTCGCTATACAATTGAATTTGCCTCCTACCTTTGTATGAATTAATAATATAATCTAGATGTTTTTTAACTGTCTTTGTCCCTATGCCAGGAAACCAATACAAATTCACCAGTGTCCAAATTCTATTGTTAAATTTCAATGTGATTAGTGTCATAAGACCTTCTTTGTCTTCATAATTAAAGATAATTTGGGTAAAATAATATCTTTCTTCCAAAAGATCATTACTCCTGTAGTTTTTGATTTGTATGATGAATGGGATATCATTGAATATTCATTTGGACACCATATATGTTTATCATCTGTTTTGAAATGAGTTTCCTGAAGAAAGATTACCCGAGGTTTGTTTAATTTTAAGTACCTCAATAAATTAGAATTCTTCCTTGGATTGTTCAAACCATTAACATTAAGAGATAAAAATGACAGATCACTCTTCATAAACTAGGTATATAAGACAAATATATAAATAGAACATAGAAGTCTCCCAATATATTGACATTGCAAACTATTTTTGTCATCTTTAAATATTAATGTCAGATTGATTTTTCCTACTAAGGAGTATAAGCTATATTCACATTCAGGCCAGATATAAAACAAGAACATATACAATGTATAAAAGACCATATATAACAAAAAAATTCCAACATTTCAGAAAACCTTCTATTGTCCATGGAATGCTAGTCATTCCTAATCTGATAGATGAAAGAAGATCTATCAGATTAACCCTCATGCCTTAGCAACAAAACTTTTTTTTTGAGCTCTATAAAATTTTACTGGAGTTCTTTTAAGTTTGCAGTAGGTTATTATATCACCAAATAAATAAAAATGTTATTAACTCAGTTCTAAACACAATTACAATTTTATCTAAGCATTTCAGTTTTGTGTTTCATCAATTCTTAACTGGTGTAAAGCTTCTGTGGTTATAACATTAATGGATTTCTTTGTTTTATAACAAGTTTGATTTTAACATGACATTCTGATATGTGAAATTAATAACCACAAAACCCTTATATAAATAATACAGTGTAAAGGAATTTTTCAAATGTTATTCTGTTAAATTCGTTTTCTTCCCTCTTTCTCCCCCCCTCCCCCCAGAAAGGAAAAGACAATAAATTATAAAACTTAAAATTATGTTAAAATACATATGCCCTGCTTTCCATTCAACTATTACATTTCACATATTGCATCTCTGCAAGTTTTATTCAAAGAATATACATATGTAATCAGAACTATTCACAGACATCACTGATTTTGCAGTCTTGGAATTATTAATAGATTTCCTTTACTATTTAAATGAGATTAGAACACACAAATACTTTCATAAAGATAAAAATATCTGCTACAAATTCCCAGATATGATGATAGAGAAGAAAAGTTATCTATTTATTGACTGGAAAAGATTTATGATAGCATACCTTTTCATCATCATTCATGCCTTTTAGCACGAGAATTGCCTTTCAAGATCAAGTCACACCAGGTGTTACATATGACACATTTAGAGTTCATAGCAATGTAGGAATCTATTATATAGCTCATATATTCCCATGCACCAACTTTTATAATCCAGTATGTGTATTATTAATCAACTGCCTAAAGAAGACAAACAGAATCCTTTCTGAAGTACTGTCGTGTTCAAGATGAGCCAATCTTGTTCTATGTATTTATAATTTCATCTCACTACTTATCCAAGTATTTTATAATATTTAATGAAACAAAATTTCTTAACATTTCTCTTATGCATAGAACTAAATTGTTCTGGTTATGAAATTATTTAACTTCAATCAACTTTCATATAGTGTAGAAAAAAATATAGTTGTTTTCTAACTCTCTTTTTTTTCCCTCACCCTTCATCTTTCCCTATTTTTATTGATTTCCTCTTGTCAAGTTTGAGGGAATGTTTGTCCCTTTAGGACTTAGAGAAAATGTATAGCTATAAGTACAATATGAAGTTGTTTCCGAGAAAAGATTCTTTCTGATATATACAAAAATAACAAGAAACTGCCACTTTATTTGCAGAGTTAGAGTGAGGGAGAAGTAACCTACATAGTGAGAGTATAGCCTCTAATTAAGTAAACAAATGTTCATTTGAATTGTAACAAACCATTTCCACTATTGTCAAATTAGGTCTATAATGTAACAGACAGTTCTGTAAGTATGGAATTCCACTTGTGCGCCTTCTTCCTTTCCCTGAGTTGTTCCTCATTTCCTGCTTATTTTATCACCTATTCAAGTATAATGCTTTAAATGAGTGCCTATCACTTTAACAGAGATGAGGAAGTGTGTAAGATAATGTACTCCGTGATGTTTCAACTCCACCAAAAAACCTTCCATCTCATAAGTAAGGATGTCTTTAATGTGAGGTAATTCACTGGAGTTATTCAATGCGAGCAGCGAAAAAGGCAATGAAGTGGACAAAAGTGACATATTGTCAGAAAGAAGCTTCTGAGTTAATGTAAGTGAGAAATAAAATGTGGTGCGACTCGATACCTAATTCATCATCTTATTTTCCCTATCTACTCTCCGTTTTGTTTCATTGTCTCTTGAGGTCTTCATGACCTAATTGAGAAGTTAGATATATCTGATGTTGATGTAATTTACACAAATATAATTAAATGAACAGCTCAGGCTCGATGCAAAGCAATAAGCGCGTTTGCGAGCTCGCGGAGAGCACTTTGAAGATTTCTGACAGTTCTTGGGATTCGAGAATGTTGTACATTTAAATACAAAGAAAGTAATCACAAAAGCAGGAACGTTAGCTATTTTTAAACACTAACAAACAGATATCTCATGTCTAGAATTGTTCTAAAAGCACGCTGTATCACTGAAGAGAAATCTCCTGTCTGTAAGCATCTCAAATGTCTCACATTACTGAAATTGCATTAAAAGCATACAAAGCTTTGCACTTTAACCATTTTCCCCTCAACACCCGCAGTGGGTTAATAAGTTGCCTTTCTCAAGTACTTCTTCCTTCCATTTCCCCACAACAGACAAACAATGAGACCGTAATAATGGTTAGACCATTATTTTAAATATTTTAACATATGAGAAAGTATTTATATACTAACTACTTGTATAAATTTAAAAGGAAAGGAGAAGAGAGAGAGATAAAACATAACAGTGGAAATACTTCATACAGAGAATATATCTATTAAGAGAGAGTAGAGAAGAAAAAAGATTATACATACTTTTTTATTGTCCTTTAGTAAGTAACTCATGTTTTAGTTGATTCTTTGAGAGCAGCAGTAGAAGAAATACTTTTTGATTCAATTCTTTGCTTTTTTTTCTTTACATCAGTCCAAGTATTTTTTTCAGAGGATTTTTTCAGAGAAGTGGTTGAAGTCCAGTCCATGTCTTCTGGAATTGCTATTATGTTGTTGTTTTTAATGAAAGTGGTTGCTTCTTCAAGATTATTAAAAGTTCTCATTTCATTAGAAAAAAAATCCTTATTTTTGCAGGATATGCAATTTGGGCTTTTATTTTATTTTGTTTGAGTAACTTCACCAGTGGCCAGGTTTTTTCCTCATTTCTAGAACTCTGGAAGAATAATCATTGTCAAATCTGATTTGTGAATGTTTGTATTTCAATGGACTTTTCCACCAGGCAGATTTAACTACAAGTTCTTTGTCCAGGTAAGAGAGAAATTTTACTACAATAGATCTTGGTGTGGCGGTGGATGAGGAAGATATTGGTTTCCCTATAGCTCTGTATGCTCTTTCTATACCATAGGATAAGCCTTCCTTTAAGCCTAAGAAGTCTGGTAACCAGGAGTTTAAAAATAAAATAATATCTTCACCTTCTGTCTTTTCTGGTAGCTGGAAGATTCTTAAATTGGTTCGCCTTTCTCTGTTTTCCAGATCTTCTACCTTATTAATGAGCCAATTGTTTTGTTGCAAGATAAATTCACCTTGGATTTCTTCTCCTTTAAGCCTCTCTTCTATGTCACATAGTGATGTTTTGATGTCAGATATTTTGGTTTGATGTTGTAATAATTTTTTAAGGTTTCTGTTTGTTTTAGACAGTTTTATTTTAGATTCTCTAGATTTTCTTTGAAGCTGTCCATTTTCAAGGACAGTTCTTGTAGTGCAAAGGACATCAGTTGAATTTTTTTTTCAGAGTTGCTTCTAAATGAGAGTCCTTTGAGCTACTCATTTCCATAATAGATGTTTAAACTCCATCTGATTCTGACAGGAAAATTTTGATGCATATTTCACAAAATTGGTATACTGATAATAAAGATAGATATCTCCGATATTTGATAGTTTTTTCTAGAATTAAATTATTATTTTTCTGTTTTTTAGAGTAGTTTTGTGGAGCTCTAAAAAAGTGCTGCTTTCAGAATGCCATCTAGGCTCCAGCCTCCAGCTGTAACCTTTCTCATATACACATTTCTTGACCAAGCAAAAACATTAACAGATTTAAGTCATTCTCATCCCTTAATAATTTTATTTTCTGAAAAGTCATTAAATGTCTCATTTTTTTACTTGAAAAAGCATTTTATGTGAATGCTTGTAATCTTGTCATACTTTTAACTTGATGTTATTAAAACTGGATACTTTCATACCACTGTGTTCTCCTTTCTTGATTCACTTTATACTTCTGATACTGTTTATTCCTGTCAGAAGACCTCTCTCTTTCTTTCTGACTTAATCTTTTTCTCTTTCTCTCTAATGCACACACCCCACACAAACACCACCCCCACACACATACACACATAAACACACACATTATTTTCTACTTTTTTCCAAATCTATTTACTGATTTTAATTTTATGCTTGCTAAACAGCAAAGGGCTTTTTAGCAAGCATAAAAAAATTGTCAGCCATTTGCTTTTATAATAGCAGAGCCTCACAGCAGCTTAATATACCATCATGAAGCAGTGGACTTGATTTTCCGAGGACATTACCTGTATATTAACATGATGCTGGAGAATGTTTATTCTCTAATCAGTGTTACAATATACAGGTCGCCCATTTTCTAACAGTAATTAAAACTAATCATATTTTCACAAACTATAACAAATTGTATAACCCAGCAAAATTATACAATGAATATATAACAGCAAATTATAAATATGTGGCAATGTACTTTATAAATTATTTTGCCTACTTATTCAAAAGAAAACAGACACAACTACACCCTAACACCAGGTGTGAAAACATTCTTCTGGAGTTTTGAGAGGCATTAAACGAGGCATTGTAGTTTAACTCCAGTTAAATTACTTCTACCTTTTCAATTAAAATGACCCGGAGCAACTTATCAAGTGTACGTTTAAGAGTCTATTGTGCAATCAAATAATCATCATAATTGTCCAGCATATAAATTGAAAACTCAGAAAAAATATCATAACAATATTAAAATAGTGTTTATTACTTAAAATCATATTATCATCCTTGTCAGATGGTTTGTCTAATGTACTATCAGTCCACAACCCCTTTTTCCCATTTTTGCACATGGGGTCAGGGTGTCATTCATCTAGAGCTAAGGTTTGCACTGCACAGAAGGCACCCCAGCCAAGGATCAAACTGGGGTACCCTTTGTTGTGAGGCAACAACACTATCCATTGTGCCACTGTGCCTTTTTGGAGCACTAAATTCATTTTATGTTAGTTTATTAAAAAAGTGTTATTAATAAGAAATTACCTAAACAGTAAATTAGATTCAGTGGTAACATAATCTAAAACATTATTAATTATTTTATTCTTACAAATATGCATACAATTGATTGAAGGCTGCAAAAAAACTATCTAAATTGTAGCCAGCAGAATTCAAATCATCTAAATTTTCACAAGTTAAAAAATCATCTTCAGAAAACTCACTGTTGTTCCTAATCTGTGTATGGATTATTCCCCAAACCAAAATAATTATTTAAGAAAATGTCCTTCAAATGTAGTTTCCTTATGAATCTCCACAAGTCAGTTATATGACTTCTGGGAACATTAGTTGGCGCAAACTTTAAACCACTTCTCAAAGTACATATGAATGATTGCAGAATGTCTGTTCTAACTCTGAGTAATTGAAAATTAAACTTCCAAAGAATTTTTATCAAACATATGAATGTTACTATTTTTCAAAACAGGAAAAGTATCTTAGGGACAAAGACAATGACAGTTACAAGAAGAAACAGTGTTTGTTTAGTATCATCTTGTTTTTGGTGTTTCTGTTGTTAAAATTCATACCTGCTCTATCTCTGTTGATTTTTATCTACCTTGAAATGGTTGGACGTTATATAGCACTTCCCTGGATTTTCTTTCATTATTTCTAGGATTGCTGGCAGAGCAGGGTACAGTAATGGTGTTCCCTAAAGAAATTATCTGAAATTAAAAACTAAATGTGTTCACTTTTTCCCCTAGTTGCCCGATCCTGGAGGCCAACATCCACTGATGTTATATCCATTCTATTAAGCCAAGTATTTCTCTTTCACAGTAAAGCCATTTAAACTGAATATGCATTCAAATCTCTCTGAAGTTTTTTCTTCTTACATTTTATTAGTTAAGTTTCAATTTCTTTAAATTTTTGATTACAATCACCAATCATATTATTCAGCACACATCTGTCCAAACTAGCAGGCAGTTCCATGTATATTAGTAATACTTGTTGTCTGATAATATGCCTCTGATTTAAGACACACACCCAGTCAGTAACACATTTATTGTATAAACTGAATCTAACCATCATTGTTTAAATATTCCCTCTAGAGCATCATCCTCACCCTCATAATCACATGGAATATGGTGTTTTAAATGCTTGCAACCCCTTTGGAGTTATATTATGCTCAATAAATATGTTCAGTAATAATATATTATAAGAAAATATTAGAATCTGTTGTCAACAGTTTTTCTAACTAGTGCAGTGAAGACACCATAACTTCAGGAGGCTAATTATTATTAAATGGTCCTAAAGAAGGACCAACATGCTTATCTGGATAGATTTGCTATTCATAGCTATTATTACTTTTGGGAAATAAACCAATAAACCTGATTAATGGTACCTTGAATATGAAGTATGTTTTGTGTGGAGAGTATGTTTTTAAGTGGTGAGTACATTCAAGCATGAGAATTAAAACATTTTTAACAAGGAACCTTCTAGCCTAGGGGTTAACTGGTTGAAAACAGGGCACGGTGCATTTAGGTATTTACTTTTGTGATGGGCAGTTCTATGTGCAAAGAAACTGTGAGTGAAGGCTCTAGGGCATGTCCAACGCATTTATAATGGCCAGCTAAGTTAATAGCTGAAGTATCAGGAACTTATCTTGAAGGAGGCTTGCATTTGTAATTGTTTGCTGAATAGCATGACAACATTATTTTAAAGGTTTAGGCTAAGGTGGCTTGAGTAAGACAACTGCAGACATTTTTGTAGCAGAGTCTGTAAGTTGTACATACATCTCACAAGATTCTATGGCTTGTCTAGTATAGTGTGCAGTCTAGGAGCAAGATTTTTGAATATTTTTTTTACTTTCTTACAGCTAAGGATTGGACATATACAGGTGCCTATCTTTTGTGGATTAGAAGTAAAAAGGCATGCTATGTGTGATAATAACTAAATGAAAGCTGCTAAAGTGTTTTCACATATTGTGAACATACATACTATAGTTATTGCACTTTAAGACTAAAATATAGCATTGCAATTTTAAGAGAGCATGCATCCCATAAAGTATTGATTTCTAAACTGTTGTCAGTGTGTATGAGGTGACTGAACTGTTAAAATTGTTTCTACTGAGCAGGTATTTTGTACATAATAAAAGTTACAAGCTTGAGTAAGATTCTGGTGTATCCTAATATTTCTGATGCTGTCATTTGCTATCACTATGTAACCATTGGTACATACTCTGATGGGTCTACGTTAGACCACTGAAATGCCAGAAAATCGAATTACAAAACATTGAGACAGAAACAACAAAATATCACAACATCAAGGACAAAATGCTTGAACCACAGAACATTGAACCAAATCTAACAAGCAGATATACCTAAAGCAACAGTTTTGCAGAGGGGCAAGCCCCCTGCACCCCCCACATCCCCTAACTTATAAGTACCAACTCCAAGATTGCACTTCAATGGGTTAAGGGTAAATTTCCCAATCCCCACTGTATCGCGATCTCCATTCCATACTATTGTGTACTACCTGACATCCACACTACTGGGAAAATCAAAAACACAAACTGTATACACCAAAAATGTAAACATTTTCAATAAACATTTAATAAAATTTAATAAATCATTTTTTAACATTAATTCCTATGTCTAACTTTCATCGCAATAAATTCCTCAGTTTTAATAAGCATATAATAGAACACATATCATTCAGGCCTGGAGGGTTATATGCGTTCAGTCGTACTTGCCATAATAATTCTATCCTTTCCAACTGCAATGATAACGGCCCTCCTCTCGGGTTATCTTCAATCTGACCAATAGCAAAGAATTTAAACCAGTGTTGAGGGTGCATACATGTATGTTTTGCTAATGAGCTATCTATTTTATGCTTCCTCATACTATATGTGCGTTCATAAATTCTGTCCCTGAGGCGACGGTCTGTTTTACCAATATAAAATCCATCACAAGCTTTGAACAACAGTTGCATTTTGTTTTACAATAAATTTTTATTCCATTTATCATTATACTAGTGCCCTCCTGAATATATTTACAATATGAACACATTCCACATTGCTTCATTCCTTTAATACCCTCGCCATTAGATCTCCGTCATCCAGGAAAATGTTCCAATTTTTCATCATAATCTCTTTTATAAGTGGAAAGTTCGAGCTGTAAGTTATAACACATCCCAAATGATAGCCAACATTGCTACTGGGTAGGTTATCAGCTCCTAATTTAGCAATGTCCACATTACAAGCTGACTCATTTAATGGGCTATAATTCACCCCTCCATTCAAGATTGGCTTATATATTCCGCTCATTCTCTTTTATTGCATCAGTTGTCCCTTGACAATGGATTTTTTCTGTTGGAAGGGGTGGGCACAAGTGCAATGCAGGAAAGCATTAGAATAAGTAGCCTGCCTGAATATTTTGGCCTCATACCTTTTCTCCCCCACATTTTTACTCAAATGAACATCCAAAAATGCAATCTGTCGTTCACTGAATGCATGTGTAAAAGACAAAAATTCTGTAGTATCATTAAAATAATTTACTAAATCAATCACTATTATCTCTTCACCCTTAATGAGAATAAATATATCATCCGGATATCTAGTACAGAAAGCAATTTTATCAATGACTTCCTCATTATCAAAGATAAACTGGTGCTCCCAGTAAGACATTACCATATTTCCAAATGCTGCACAAGTGATGTGTTTTAATGATTCTACAGAATTTTTGTCTTTTACACATGTATTCACTGAATGACAGATTGCATTTTTGGATGTTTATTTGAGTAAAAATGTGGGGGAGAAAAGGTATGAGGCCAAAATATTCAGGAAGGCTATTCATTCTAATGCCTTCCTGCATTACACTACTGCCCACCTCTTCCAACAGAAAAAAATCCGTTGTAAAGGGACAACTGGTGCGTGCTGCATGAATGATTACTTCGGTGCAAGATCTTGATAGTGAATGTGAAAATCTAAAGCAAATGTTTTTAAGGAGGGCCTACCCTTTATTGCTATTAGAGGAGCTAATTGATGAAGTGAAATATAAGAGAATGAGTGGAATATATAAGCCAATCTTGAATGGAGGTGCGAATTATAGCCCGTTAAATGAGTCGGCTTGTAATGTGGACATTGTTAAATTAGGAGCTGATAACCAACCCAGTAGCAATGTTGGCTATCATTTGGGATGTGTTATAACTTACAGCTCGAACTTTCCACTTATAAAAGAGATTATTATGAAAAATTGGAACATTTTCCTGGATGATGGAGATCTAATGGCGAGGGTAGGTCTTGGTCCAAAATTTATCTTAAAAAGAGGTAGCACTTTTAGGGCTCTGTTGGAAGGGAAAAAACTCATAGGTATTAAAGGAATGAAGCAATGTGGAATGTGTCCATATTGTAAATATATTCAGGAGGGCACTAGTATAATGATAAATGGAATAAAAATGTATTGTAAAACAAAATGCAACTGTTGTTCAAAGATGGTGGTGTATGCAGCAGTATACCAAGCATGTGATGGATTTTATATCGGTAAAACAGACCGTTGCCACAGGGACAGAATTTATGAATGCACATATAGTATGAGGAAGCATAAAATAGATAGTGCATTAGCAAAACATACATGCATGCACCCTCAACACTGGTTTAAATTCTTTGTTATTGGTCAGACTGAAGATAACCCGAGAGGAGGGCCGTTATCATTGCAGTTGGAAAGGATAGAATTATTATGGCAAGTACGACTGAATGCATATAACCCTCCAGGCCTGAATGATATGTGTTCAATTATGTGCTTATTAAAACTGAGGAATTTATTGCGATGAAAGTTAGACATAGGAATTAATGTAAAAAAATTATTTATTAACTTTTATTAAATGTTTATTGAAGATTTTTAATGTCAGGGGTAGTGGTAGGGTATATAAAGTGAAATATGGATAATGTAGAAATTTTACATATAATAGTTAATATTAATTAATTAATAGATATATTATAGGTAGAATGTAGTTTATTATGATAATATTGCATATATTATGATATTTAACTGTTGATGAATGTCTATTAACTTAGTATGTATTAGATTTGGAGGGATTGAATGGCCATGCAATGTACGTGTTCCTATATAAGCAAATTAGTTTGTAATGAGTTTTATCTGAAGAAGTTTGTTATATGGTATGAACGAAAGGTGCCTTAGCTATTAAATTTATTTGCTTGCTTTTGATTGAGTAGTGATTTTTATACCCTTTGTACAGACTGTTTTCCAGTCCTGCTCTGCCGTGGCATTTTTGGTGTATCCACACTACTGGGGTCAATGTTCCATGGTTGAAGCATATCATCCTTCGATGTTCTGGTGTTCTGTTGTTTCCATCTCAATGTTTTGTACTTCAATATTGTAGTGTTTCGATGGTCTTAAGTAGACTGACTCTGATATAATGTCATAACTGGGATCTTCTCATAGGTTCATAGATTAGTACTAAGCTAACTGCCCTTGTGGGCCATTTTAAGCCTAGCCAATTACCTCACAGAAGAATCAAAACCTGCATCTTCTGTTTGTAAGGTAAACATGTTTACCATTATACCAATCTCCCAGTCGATGAAGAAAAAAATGCAATCAATTACAAAATCATGCCATACCAACTAAAGTGAATATGCCACAAATTTGAAGTTGATAATTTTACAAATAATGTTGTTTTACCTTGCAGAACAATATTTTTCCCAAAATGAAGCTGTTCAATTTGAGAAAATGTAATTTTCATGAAAATAATGACATTTAATCCAAAAGAGCTGTTTTTCTCAAATTTATGCCCTACCTGGACAATACAGAATTGTGACCAAATTAGGTAAAAAAACATATGAAATTCATATAAGCACCTTGTTCTATTCTAGAGGAAGATAGCCGGAGGTAATACACAGTTCTTTTTCATTTTCAGAAGGCCGGGGTGTTACACAAGTCAGTAGTTACCAAACTCAGTGAATGTTCTGTGCCTAAAAGGAATATACTACATGAAAGGGCATACATTTACAGATATCTACAAAAAAATGTAAAGGTGCCAAAGTTTATATAAAGTGATTACATGCAATGGATGAAAATTGTAGAATTCATGTCACAAAAGATCAAATCAGAGACAGAATTATGATTGGGATGGTTGATATAGGACTTTTTCATATGTTACAGTTTGAAGTAAATTTAATTTACAAAAGACAGAACAGAATGCTAAAGTGACAGAATTAGTCAGAAAGCTGAATACTAATGTAAACATAATTAATAATGCATGAGAGGCAAACTGCAAAAAAAAAAACAAAAAAAACAAAATTAAAAGCAACAAGATTCTGGTCAAGCCTAAGAAAATGCACAAGAGGAGTGAGTATAAGATATGAGTTATGACCATGTTCACAGGTTTATAGGAGGTCACTAGACTAATGGCCCTAGGGTCCTTACAAGCCTAGCCAAGTTCAACCCTTGTTCCCTTAAGCATCTAGAGATATGGTCTATGTTATAAGCAGATCTAAATCAGCACTGACTGCCACTATCCAAGAGGGACAAAGGTGAAACCCCTGGGGTGAATTTGCAGTTTCCCATCCAATCATCCAAGTAACTCTTAAAAAGGATTATCAAGGGGCTCATTTTAACATATATTGGAAATTTATTCCAGGCAAGAGGTAACCTCTGGGAGACATACCTGTCGCTCCAGCAAGTTTTTTTTTTTTTTTTCTGGGTTTAGTTATTACTGTGTCTCATATTGAAACAGACCTGGTAAGTGAAGATTCCTATTCATAGAGCTAAAGTGAGTTTGAAAATTGACAGAGTGGAATATGTCACTGTGATATCACATGCTGCCTGTATAGAAGTTTCTTGAAATGTCTACAACAGCTGCATGAAACAGAAACTGAAATTTGTTGCCCTGCAGGCAAAGTCAAATACACTGGTAAATTTCTAGCCATGTCTTGGCAGAAGAGGCACGAGTTTAATTTTTGGGTTTATGTGCTAGATGGTCTGGATGCAAATAAACTGCTTAGCATGGCTGTGTCATGCAAGATGAGCTTAACTATCAGAATAAAAGAAGATAGTGCTGACATGTTTGGTGATGTCGGTCTGCCTAATAATGGTAGTCCAGTAAACATTAAACTAAAACGGAATTAATTTCTATATGTTTTGACTAAATTACCTTTACTATGCTATCTAAACCAATAGCAAAACTAAAAAAAGAATGTTAAGCCTTGGCATAATAGAAAATGTAACTGAACCAACTGAACATTGTTCTGATGATTAAAAAGAATGATTGTGTGTGAATATGTGTTTAAAAATGACTCAGTTGTATGAGAAGGGTTTATTTTGCTTACTTTGTAAGACATAGCAGTGCTGCATTGTTTTTTACTCTGGATACTTTCACTGTATTCTGGCAGATATCCATAAATAAAGATAGACATAAGCTGACAACCTTCATTATTTCAATGAGATTTTTTTTAATCAAAGCAAGTAGTGTGTGATTGTGCAGCCATATAGCAATAACCCACGCCTGGGTGTGGGTAATGCTGGATTTACCCACGGTTGGGGTGGTTTGACCAAACAAAGCCAACCATGGGTAAATACAGCATTACCCACACCCAGAAGTGGGTTATTGCTATTATACCATGACATTATTTAAGAAAAGAAACTATTACTTTTCTTAAATAATGGCATAGTATAATGCCTGTTTACTGCCCTTCCGCAGATGTCTGGCATCCGCGGCAGTTCTGATGTACTGCGCGCCTGCGCAGTATATCAGAGCTGTGGGCAATAGCAATGGAGAAAGCAAGATCTCCGTTGCTTTTTTATTTTAAGCTATGTTAAATGGGTTTAACATAGCGAGACAGTTTTAAAATAAGCAACGGAGATGTCCGTTGCTTATTTTAAAACTGTCTCACTATGTTAAACCCATTTAACATAGCGAAACAGTAAAAAAAGCAACGGAGATTTTGCTTTCTCCGTTGCTTTTTAAAACCTGTCTCGCTATGTTAAATGGGTTTAGCATAGCGACAGCTAAAATAAGCAACGGAGATCTCCGTTGCTTATTTTAAAGCTATCTCGCTATGTTAAACCCATTTAACATAGCGAGACAGTGTTTTAAAAGTAGAGTTATACTAATGGAAAAAAGTCCGGGCGACCGGACCTTTTTCCATTAGTATAACTCGATTTACAATGTGCACGCTGGCCAATCAGCGTGCACGTTTTGGGGGGGTCATGGTATAATAAATCATAAACCATAAATCACAATACCCAAAATTAGCTCATGTAGTGTTCAGTGTCAGAAAATCACAACACATCAAACAAGCAGTAGAATTAACTCTGAGTCATCTGGTGGTTTTAGACTCTGGAGGTTAATAAACTATGAAATAAACAACAACCAAGTTAAGCACTTTATCCTTAAACAATGCATGACTTCATCAGAACCAAGGGAAATAATTATTGTTATATTATAAATAAATGCACAAAACAATTGTGATTATAAAACATTCAATCAAATTGAATTAGCCTTTAATTTAAAGGTACAAAACAGACATCCTGAGAAAATTTAGGAATTAAAAAGTAAAATAAGATATACAACTTTAAAACTACAAAAAAATAAATTATTATAAACCTGTCATTCTAACTGGGACATTAGATCACTTGCAGCACATTAAAAACTGCCATATAAAAAAATCAGAAGACAAATTCATATTTTAATGTTTTGCGTCTTGCAACCTAGCAGCTCTAAGTTTTAATACTGGAAGAATAGAAAGTTGCTCATTCAATTCATTGAATCAATTTTATTAAACTGCTGTTTCTAAAACAACCGGATGACTCAGAAATGTTTGCTATTTGGTTTAACCACAGCACCTGAAAAATTTCAGTATAAAATGACTGATTCACTCAATGACTTGGTGGTGGTGGTGTTGCTTTTGTTATGGTTCACAACCTAGTATTTAGTCTTAACAAACAGAAGATTAGAGGGAGAGTGCTTCAGTTTATTAGGGTTAAAGTTAAACTGCTGCTTTGGAAAGACTGTGCTTCTGCATTTCTGTTGTAGTATTAATGCTACTGGTATCAGAACAGATGCAGGAAAGGTCAAAGCAAGAGCCAAGTTACTAAATTGATAACAATGTCCTAAAAGTGTTTTTGTCTCAGAGTTCAGTCACTGCTGTGCCTGATGTTGAAGCATACAAACCCTAGGCACGAGTAATTACTTGGGCAAGTTCATGCCAGATTTGTCAACTGTGCTACAAACATTAATTGACTTGCTAAACAAAGACATACCCTGTCAAGGTGGGAATACTCACATCCAAGATCTTAGCAGAGTAAAAGTAACACTAATAACAGCTCCAGCCCTGGTATACCATGTTGTCACTAAACCAAAAATCACTGAGTGCAGGTGCTAATAGCTATGGCCTAGATGAAACACTTCTCTAAATGGATGAATAAATGTCCTATTGTCAGCTGTTCTAGAATGTTAACTGATGATGAGCAGAGATACTCACAGATAAACAGAGTACCTTGTAAGTGTGTGGACATGTGAAGATTCTACAGATACCTGTTAGGGCTCAAGGTCTTCCAGCTTCAGTTTGAATACAAGCCATTAGTTCTACTAATTAATTCCTACTATTTTAGACTAAGTGCCACTTGTGTGAAAAAATTGTTAATGAGTTTGAGAAGATTCAATGTTAGAGCAATCCATGTACCTAGAATACTGTTGGTTGCTTCAGATGTGTTACCCAGAAATCTAATGAAGACTTTGTTGCCTATGTGCAAAGAATAAAGAGGATTAGATCAGTGACTACAAAGAGACTACAGAAGTTTAAGCAAACTTTTCTTAATGACAAAGAGTTGCACAGTGTTATCTGACATGCTTGACATGGATGGCCAAATTGCTAGACACACACACCAAAGGTCTCATACATAATTACTATACAGTTATAGAGCAACTGTCAGACTAGGATGGCTTCAGGACTGGACTTAGGTCAACTGGTGCCCTAGGCAAAAGGGCTCCATGGTGCCCCCCACACCATCCAGTGCCCCATCCTGGTTTACCTACACCAAATAAATACTGGAAAAGTGCGCGTGCTACAGCGGCGCCCTATGTGGCTGCCTAGTTGGCCTATGCCTAAGGCCAGCTATGGATGGCTTGTTATATATCAAGGCAGAATCATAATGCTCTCATACATTAACTATACAAAGGCCATCAAGGTCTCACAAAATGTTGAGAAATAGCCAATATGTCAATATGGTTGCCAAACATCAATCAAGATATTCTCATTTTAATGTCAAAATGTGTCTTCTATATTTTGTCTAAACTATCTTAAACCATAGAGTCATTAATACCAACACCCTTACCTCAAGGTCCTTGACAAACCATTGTTGCTTATCTGTGTGAGGTTTGAAGGGGAAAATATACCATATTTGTAGATTATTACACTTGTGACTAAGAAATAGTTCATGTACTGATCATGACTAGCCAACAAATGAATAAAAGTTCAAGACCATTTCTCAGATTATTGACTACCTATTGAACTGACTAACAAAAACAGTACACAGCTGATGCCAAATGAGTTCCAGCAATTTGTAAATGACTACGGTTTCACGCATACTCTGTCAAGTACCCAATATCTACAATAGAATTCCGAAGTAGAAACAGGGCTATTAGCATCAAAAATAAAGGAAACTGAAACTAAAGAAGCAATGAGAAACCTGAATACAGGTAACACTCATGGAAGTTACAGAAGGCCACCAGAAGTGTCACAAAAGAAGGAACAGAAGATAATAAAAGCATTCTATTATTTTTACTAATATTTCTGGGTCGGGGGTATGCCCTTGACTTAAGAAGCAGTAGTGGCAATTATCCCAAATGTCAGGAAATACTTTTTTGTTCCAGGTTCATACAGAATCATGAATACAACATCCTTATTATGATTATGGTAAAAAGAATGGCAAAAGTAACAGATAAGGATGGTTGTGGGTTAACATTACTAGGCATGCATTTGGCAACAGTAACAGAACCCTTATGATTTAAAAGGATTCGCTGGACAACAATAATAATGCACTAATGTTAACAGGTCTGGAAGCAAAGTGAATTGGGAATGAATTAAGAGATTTTTTCAGTTATTTCAATTTCCATAAAAACTGGTATCATCAACATTCAGTATCTATAGAAGAGCTCAAGTTAGGGTAAAAAGTGGCGGTGAGCTCTATAAAGCATTAAGTTCTACTACGGGATCTGGAGAGGGTGCCCAATTTCACCATTATTATTTACTTTGTATTTAGAGTTATTATACAGAGAGATAAGAAAATCAAATATAATCAGCTACAAACTGGGAAATACAAATTAAAAAAAATAGCTCTGTTTGCACTTGACATAGTATTATATGTTATCAGCCTGGGACATGATAGCAACATTATATTTGATAAAATAAAATATTTCACATTTGCAGCAGGATATAATGTAAATAAATAAAAAAGCAAAGGATATAGAAATAAACTTAACTCGTTACAGAATTATACACCGATAATAAAACAACATGGCCAATACTTAATTCCTGGTCACAAATTGTGCTACATATATTTAATTTACATGTTTAAATATTTTTGTTTAAGGAGTAATATTAAATAAATACAGAAATAAAGACTAGACAGAATAGTTGTTTGTGATATATAGATTTACATGCTTGACAATAACAAATTGTTGAATTTTATTTACGTTTATTTAATTACATTCTGCTCACCAGAGTAGAGTACTGATCATAGAATGACCAGTTAGTTCTAAGTGCTGATTTTCTGACATGAAGTTAGTCTATTAACAGGACTGGATAAAGCAGCAGGCTCACTAGCATCTCCCTAGGAACCAGTGCTAGCTAGGGGTGCACCATTAATGCCGCAAACTCTGCCCTTCAGACGTTATAAATGTCTTTCTGACAAGAAGTGACTGAAACACAGTCATAATGGTCATCATTAAGTTTCCATGATTAAGACGAGATGTCCAATATAGTTGACATGAACTGAGTAACAGTAAACGAATTAAAGAAGTGTATTTTCAGCCTAGTCCCCTTCATCTCTGATCACATCCCTTATAAATATCTGGTTGACCTGTCACCTGCATAAACTAATCACACATATGCATGCTTTGACCTTTTCCAAAGGGGCAGACAATTGACAAGTAGAATTCTTTATTTTGTTTTGCTTTAGTTAAGGTATAATATTTCTGTAGTGAGGTGTGTTAGATAGCTCCAAGTTCCTCTCTTTTAATCGGGTCTCATTCCTTTGAACAACCCCCATCCCACTCCATCCTTGTCCCTTCAGTACACTCCCCTTTGACACAGTGGCACAAACTAGGCATCTCCTTCACTAGTGCTGCAAAACAAAAGTGACTACCTGGCAAAATATTGTCTGCTTGCTGCCAGAGACAGTAAGATCAATGGATAAAATTAATCAAAAATAAAATGTTTCCTTATCCTTTTTTTTCCCTTTTATTTAAATTTACCTAATGTACATATGTTAGCAACAGCAAGCAATCTAGCAATGCAAAACTTGTTTAATTCTTGCGTCTCAAGTCTCTACCACTGACTGAAAACTCTGGCAGTTGCTTTGTAGTATTTAATCTTGAGTGTACTGCTAAGAATGTTTAGTGTAAGACAGATGCCTGCCTATTTTTGATGCTAATAACCCTCTTTCTACTTGCAATTCTATTGCAGTCTACTTCAGCAGATAAAATAATCAGCTGTCTGCCCCTGATAAGATTAGAAATGCAACAGTCTGTGTAATAAAGCTGGAAGGTGTGGGAGTACTACTTTTTTCTACATAGTTATAAGATGGGAAACAAGTTCTGCCAAAGCAGAGACCAACACCAGGCTTGTCTGTTCAGTACTATTACGTTATATCTATACAGATAAGAAACACACAAGTCTTCTGTATGTTAGTTGAGAAAATCTAAAGTTGCGGAAGTGCTAAAGGGGCAATATGCCCTATGAGGGTGTATGCCCCCTAGAGTTCCCCAGTAAGTCTCTCACCCAAGCAGTCCCTGGAATGAATACTAAAGTGTTTCACACTAGTGTTTCAGCTGTATTTATGCAAACATGTTTTAATTCACAGGACAGCGTGGGCCTTTTGAAAGAAAGCAGTTGGGAGAAGTACAATTTTTAATCAACGGAAAATGAATTGCCACTGGTCAATTCTTATCACATTTTAAAAGTACTGTAATGCATTGAAATCATATCATAATTAATAGAAATGTAACACTAACGAAGATTTAGCAGATGTTTGCTTTATGACTGTATCAGCGGTTTGAGAGATAATTTATGATTGTATTATCTTTATATGAACATGAAAAACACTCTCTTCAGTGCTATGATAAGGAAATGCTGACAAATTGATAACATTGTTAGAAACCTTAGAGATGTGGACATAAATTATAGGATACAAGCTGATTCAAGCAGTGCTGAGAAACCATACTCTTGTTTATAATGCCATATTCCATGGCCAAGGGCCATTAACAGCAAACAGAGAATGAATATATTTTAGAACAATTGTAGTGAACTTTTATCTGAAGCCTATGTTGAAGGAAGGGGAATTTTTAACAGAAGGTAGGGATCAGAATCAAATGATACTTTAATATGTCAATAAAATCCAAACCAGAGAGAGCAAACCATGGAACGATGACCAGACGACCATAAACTCTGTCAGTATTATCACAACCTGTAGGAAACCTACAATAACGCCTCAGTATGAGTATAAAAAACCTTTTATTAAAACTGCAGGTTAGCGCTTTCGCCGAATGGCTTCTTCAGACCTTTACAAACAACAGATTATTGAGTCACTTATATGCAGTAAAAGGCGGGAATTGCAATTATTCTTAAAGTGCTAATGCATAACAATTAAAATATATAAACATACAATAAAACCAAATCATTCATAATTCATAACTGATCCAATTAAAATCTGACTAACATGCATAGTTATACTTGTATTAATTATACTGACAACTATACATTTACAAAATGTATATATAATATATTAAATATATATACATATATACACTTAAAATCTGATGTATTGTCTGATCTAAAATACTTATGTGATAGAGGTAATATGTTATTACCAACACAACTCAATAAATGCCCCTTATATGAAATACACTTAATTTCTTATTTCTTTACATTATAATAGACCTCCCTAGATTCATTAGTCATCACTTGTGTAGTCTTCTTGACCTCAAAAAAGGTTTCACAGAGACCATACTATTAAGGCCGGGTGAAATGTCAGACCTAAGCTTCATAATCCAACTAGCTTCTCTTGTCTCAGTATAAGTCCTGATATCACCTCTCCTCGGTCCTGGGGTGATCTGCTCTATAATCAGAAACCTAAATGTATGTGTGTCTCCTTGCACCATGACATGCCTAGCTAGAGCATTAGTCTTAACTTTTGTCCTGATGTTATATACGCGCTCACGTATTCTATCCCTCAACATCCTATTGGTTTTACCAATATAGAATGCTTGGCATTCAACGCAGGAGGCTAAATAAATGACATTAGCTGATAAACAGGTCCCATTCACTCTAAATTCATACACCTTAGATGACTTAGGATGTATAAATATATTATCTTGATTTATATAACTGCAGAAATTACATCTATTGCACCTCGATGTATACAAGTATAACTATGCATGTTAGTCAGATTTTAATTGGTTCAGTTATGAATTATGAATGATTTGGTTTTATTGTATGTTTATATATTTTAATTATTATGCATTAGCACTTTAAGAATAATTGCAATTCCCGCCTTTTACTGCATATAAGTGACTCAATAATCTATTGTTTGTAAAGGTCTGAAGAAGCCATTCGGCAAAAGCGCTAACCTGCAGTTTCAATAAAAGGTTTTTTATACTTATACTGAGGCGTTATTGTAGGTTTCCTACAGGTTGTGATAATACTGACAGAGTTTATGGTCATCTGGTCATCGTTCTATGGCTTGCTCTCTCTGGTTTGGATTTTATTGACATTCGTTTTTGCTGTTCACAGAGAGGCATTTGTTCCGCTTTGGCACTTATTGGATTTTTACTATAGCTTTTGTTATTGCCGGTGCACAGACGGAGACATTTTTGATGCTAATACTGAGGTAGTGGAACTTCCCTATACCATTAAGCAGAGGGAAATGACGAAGAATCCAATGTGCCCAGTGTTTGAGAGGTTCACGGAGGTTATTTCATCTGAATACAATCCCCTAACGCTATATGAGGTTGAAGGGGATGATGTCGAGACTGTAAACGTTGAACGATTTGATCGAGAGGGGATGTGTATAGCATTGGAATGCTTGGATGTTAATCTTTGTAAGCTTAAACGTATGCAGATGCAGAGGCAGCATTTCGATGTATGTTTACAACGGAAAGTGATTCCCAGGGGACTAAGAGTATTGAAGATGCCGACGACTGGTATGCAGTATCCGGAACTACTCTATAAGTGGCAAAAGATTAATATTGAGGTAAGCCTCAGTTACATGAAGCTACTTAATGATTTCTTTCTCCCTTTGGAGGTGTCGCAGAGAGCGAACATTGTTAAGCAACAAACTGATTTGTATGAACGCTATCCAGGGAGACATGCAGATGAACATTTTTGTAAACTGCTTGATAGCATTTCTCAGTATGAGAAACGCCTTTTGGATCAAAAAAGATCTAAGTTACAGAGGGACATTGTTGACTTTCGTAAAGGAAATATCTTTACTTGGCCGAGAAATTAAATAGTTATAGGAATAAGCCAAAGTACAGCAACGGGACCCCTGATACAGGCGAAAAGAGACAGTACTGTTGCTATTGTTGCTAATGTTAGCAATGTCCCTGTTGTAAATGAGCAAATGAATTTATTGACAAAACAGGATATTAGTGGTCCTGTTAAGAATGGATGTATTGTTAATGAAAATGTGATAATGGATGGTTTTTCCATACAACCTATGAGTGGAAATTCTGAATGTGAAAACCCTTTCCCCATCAGGTCAGAGAGGAGAGAAGGAAGAATACGATCTGCAAGCAGGGGCAGACAAAAAAGGAAACTCTCCCCAGACAAACATACGAATTACAACATAAAAAAGATGTGGGAAGGGAAGACGAACATTTAGTAACCAACATTTCATCCCGTTTATTAACAGGAGATGAAGTGAATGTATTAGACAAGGGATTGTCTTTTATTCCTACCACTTGCAGTAGATATGAGGAAACTATGCGTGATTTTAAATTATTTGTTCATAATTTATCATTAAGAATTTGTTTTCAATAACAGCGATATGACACCTACCATGGGACTTAAGAAACCCAATGTATTTACCCCGCCATTACATCCATTATTGGCAGCCTATAGTAAATTGGTAGAGGAAGATCTATTCGAATTATACGATGGTAGTGAGAGGAGAATACCTAGGAACAGGTTCAATTTATCTTTTAAGCAGAGAGAGTCCTTACACAATTTAATGAATGGCCAATCGTTAGCTATTAGGCCAGCTGATAAAGGAGGTGGGGTAGTACTCATGGATATGGAGCATTATACAACTCTAATGAGGGAAATGTTATCTGATAATACTTATTATAGGCCTATAGAAGGAGGTATGATTGATATGATTATTAATAGTATTAAATCAAACTTGGAAGATCTACGTGTCGGTAATTTAATATATACTGAATTGTATCAATTCCTATTGGTTGAATATCCTTTGATCCCAATCATGCATGGGCTGCCTAAAGTGCATAAGAACAAGGACAACCCCCCATTCAGGCCTATAGTGGCGGATAGAGGGTGGTCCACTGAATTGATATCCATTTATATAGAGTGACAGTTTGGACCACTAGTGGATATGAATGAGTTTGTTCTACGGGACACGAAACAGTTCCTTCTAGACTTGAATGACTTTATGAGGAACACTACTATAGTGACTGATTATTTATTTGTGTCCTTGGATATCCAGTCCCTGTTCACTGTTATCCCCAATATAGAGGGGATAACAATGATAAGTAAATATTTGAGAAGGAACACACAGATGCCTGATAATAAAATAGAGCTTCTTATGTATTTTTTGGAGATGGTGCTACAGTCAAATGTATTTTATTTTGAAGGGAGATTTTATTTACAGAGGGATGGTGTAGCTATGGGCACATCTTGTGCAAATAGCTACGCCAACCTCTTCCTGGGAGAATGGGAACATGAATATCTATTTCCGATGCAGAATTTTCACAGGTTTACTCCCTTCTACAGGCGTTTTGTGGACGACCTTTTCCTCATATGGACAGGTATGTCCACTGAATTGGGGCTATTTGTAGATTAGCTCAATTCTGTAACTAGATATTTAAGATTCACATATGAGTCTTCAACAACCAAACTTCCATTCTTGGATATTTTTGTGGAGAAGCTACCTAATGGTATGGTGAATACTGGTGTATTCAGGAAAAGCTGTCACAAGAATGTATTACTTCACAGAACGAGTATGCATCCAGGTTATGTATATCACAATGTGGTGAAGGGACAAGCGATGCGTATTTCTAGGTATAATCCCACTGAATTGGGCTACAGGAAGAAGTTAGATGAATTATGTGGTAGGTTCCAGACAAGGGGTTACTCTGATAAAGATATATTGAAAGGGACTGTGGATATTAATACACTTAGAGAGAACCGTGCAGCACCATACTTTAGTGATATCTTTTCTTGTGGTGATGATAGAACCCAGGATAAAGTAGGTGCACATCCTGAGGAACAGAGGAACAGCCTGTTCTATTTTTTACACTAGTGATATAGGGACAATCAAGGATATTATTAGGACACATTGGGGAGTTTAACTGTTGACACTGCACTTATGGGTATAGTTGGAGAAGCACCCAGGTTTGTATATAAAAATAAAAAGAATTTAAAAAGGCTGTTATGCTATCCTAAGGAACAAACAGGGCATTATCCTACTTTACTATATAAAACATCGAGGTGCAATAGATGTAATTTCTGCAGTTATATAAATCAAGATAATATATTTATACATCCTAAGTCATCTAAGGTGTATGAATTTAGAGTGAATGGGACCTGTTTATCAGCTAATGTCATTTATTTAGCCTCCTGCGTTGAATGCCAAGCATTCTATATTGGTAAAACCAATAGGATGTTGAGGGATAGAATACATGAGCACGTATATAACATCAGGACAAAAGTTAAGACTAATGCTCTAGCAAGGCATGTCATGGTGCAAGGAGACACACATACATTTAGGTTTCTGATTATAGAGCAGATCACCCCAGGACCGAGGAGAGGTGATATCAGGACTTATACTGAGACAAGAGAAGCTAGCTGGATTATGAAGCTTAGGTCTGACATTTCACCCGGCCTTAATAGTATGGTCTCTGTGAAACCTTTTTTGAGGTCAAGAAGGCTACACAAGTGATGACTACTGAATCTAGGGAGGTCTATTATAATGTAAAGAAATAAGAAATTAAGTGTATTTCATATAAGGGGCATTTATTGAGTTGTGTTGGTAAGAACATATTACCCCTATCACATAAGTATTTTAGATCAGACAATACATCAGATTTTAAGTGTATATATGTATATATATTTTATATATTATATATACATTTTGTAAATGTATAGTTGTCAGTATAATTAATACAAGTATAACTATGCATGTTAGTCAGATTTTAATTGGTTCAGTTATGAATTATGAATGATTTGGTTTTATTGCATGTTTATATATTTTAATTATTATGCATTAGCACTTTAAGAATAATTGCAATTCCCGCCTTTTACTGCATATAAGTGACTCAATAATCTATTGTTTGTAAAGGTCTGAAGAAGTCATTCGGCGAAAGCGCTAACCTGCAGTTTTAATAAAAAATTTTTTATACTTATACTGAGGCGTTATTGTAGGTTTCCTACAGGTTGTGATAATACTGACAGATTTTATGGTCGTCTGGTCATCGTTCCATGGTTTGCTCTCTCTGGTTTGGATTTTTTTGACATTCGTTTTTGCTGTTCACAGAGAGGCATTTGTTCCGCTTTGGCACTTATTGGATTTATACTTTAATATGTGTTTTAAAATAATATGGAATATAAACTAGCTAATCATTGACCATTTTTATGAGGAATGAAAAAGAGCATCTCTGCACATGCAGTAGAACAATTTACAATCTAAGACATAAAACTATTGCAATGAATAACAGTTATTATACAATAGTGCATTTAAACAAGGTTTAAAATAGATTAACAAGAATGCATACAAACAGAAGTCCGAATGTTAGCATTTTGATGATTGAGAGTCAATGTGCAATGAAATGCTGAAAAATGATCATCTCCCTTGCACTGTGCATGCAGTTCTTGTAAGACAGAAGATCAAGGACAACTCAAAATTTAGAAAATACTATGTAGCGTAGATACTAATAGCACTATTACTGTGTACTAAGCAGGTATCTGCTGCCCTCCATATATGCATTTGGCCTATAAAGCATCAGTTACAGCACCAATATAATTTAACAAAATATGCCATGCATGAAAGCTGTTTACTGAAACTGTAGGTAAAATAGCAGGAGAGATGCCACAGTGTGCTGTACTCTGACAGAAGCAGGGCTGTACCATCACTGCTAAAAGGATAGTACTGCATATATAAGCAACATTTTCAATGCATGCAGTACATACAGATCCACATGCCCACAAACAGACACACAAGTCCACGTCCACATACACACACACACACACACACACACGCACACACACACGCACACGCACACGCACACGCATGCATATACACATACACACACACACACACACACACACACACACACACACACACACACACACACACACACACACACACACACACACACACACACACACACACACACACACACACACACAAAGAAAAAGTTATTAACTCTTATTGTAGCAAAGCATCAACACATACAAATACTTTGCTATGCAAAACTTAGCTGAGCTGGCATCACTACAGCCCAGTAAGTGTTGCAATGATGTGCTTTGCATACAAATCCTAAAAACATGCCAGTTCACATTCATATGAAGGAATGATTACTGAGGAGAATGTTATTCAGAAGCTTTCTGAAATAAGCTGTCCATTCCTGCATCCAGAGCCTAGAAACAATGCCCCCCTCTTGACAAAGTGTCATGGAGGAGCACTGAGTGTACTCTTCACTGCAGGCCTGTGTGGTCTCCTATATGAATAGTGAGCAGAGTGTCCTAGGGAATGTTGACGATATGCAGCGCTGTAATCTTGTGCATCCTCTTCCATGAATAGTGAACAATGTATTCTTGGAGAATGCTGATGGTAACACAGCACTGTAATCCTATGCATCCTCTTCCATGAATAGTGAACAACAGCCTCCCAGTATCTGCACAGTGCAACTAGGCACCAATATTGTACTTAAAGGTGCATACAGTAAAGGCACTGTGAAGCATGTTGTGTACTATGTAAAGGTAGGTTATATGGTGCTGCCTTGTTCAACATTTCCCCAAGACACTTTATGCACTATTCACCCAGGAGGATGCACAAAATTACAGTGCTGTGCACCATAAACATTCTCCAAGCACACATTGTTCACTAGTCATATAGGAGGATGCACAGGATTACAGTGCTATGTAACATCAGCATTCTCCAAGCACACATTGTTCACTAGTCATACAAGGAGGGTGCACAGGATTACTGTGCTGTGTTAGCATCAGCATTCTCCAAACACACATTGTTCACTAGTCATAGAGGAGGGTGCACAGGATTACAGTGCTGTGTTACCATCAGCATTCTCCAAGAATACATTGTTCACTAGTCATACAGGGGGGTGCACAGGATTACAGTGCTGTGTTACCATCAGCATTCTCCAAGCACACATTGTTCACTGTTCATACAAGAGGGTGCACAGGATTAAAGTGCTATGTTCTGTCAGCATTCTCCAAACACACATTGTTCACTAGTCATATAGGAGGATGCACAGGATTACAGTGCTATGTAACATCAGCATTCTCCAAGCACACATTGTTCACTAGTCATACAAGGAGGGTGCACAGGATTACTGTGCTGTGTTAGCATCAGCATTCTCCAAACACACATTGTTCACTAGTCATAGAGGAGGGTGCACAGGATTACAGTGCTGTGTTACCATCAGCATTCTCCAAGAATACATTGTTCACTAGTCATACAGGGGGGTGCACAGGATTACAGTGCTGTGTTACCATCAGCATTCTCCAAGCACACATTGTTCACTGTTCATACAAGAGGGTGCACAGGATTAAAGTGCTATGTTCTGTCAGCATTCTCCAAACACACATTGTTCACTAGTCATACAGGAGGGTGCACAGGATTACAATGCTGTGTTACCATCAGCACTCTCCAAGAATGCATTGTTCACTATTCATGGAAGAGGATGCATAGGATTACAGTGCTGTGTTACCATCAGCATTCTCCAGGAATACATTGTTCACTATTCATGGAAGAGGATGCACAAGATTACAGCACTGCATATCGTCAACATTCCCTAGGACACTCTGCTCACTATTCATATAGGAGACCACACAGGCCTGCAGTGAAGAGTACACTCAGTGCTCCTCCATGACACTTTGTGAACTGCTCATACAGGAGAGTGCATAGAGCTGCTTTGTTTTGTACCCTCAGTTTTCCACCTACAACACCTTGTACATTACTTATACAAAAGGGTGTCCAGTTTTATACTGCTCTGTACCTTTGGTATTCTACAGAACACCTTGCGCATTATTCATATAGGAAGGTACATAGATTTTCCATAATACATATACCACAGTATTAGTCATATAAGAAGGTACACAGGGCTGCAGTGCTGTATGCTCCCAGCATTCATACAGGAAAGGGTACGGGCCTGCATTGTTTTGTACTCTCAGCATTCTCTAGGACACATTGTGCACGATTCATACAGGAATGAGAACAGTGCTGCACTGTTGCGCACTTTCACCATTCTACCAGGACACTTTATGCACCATTCATATATGATATTGTAAAGAGTTGCAGTGTCATGTATTCTCAGCATTCTCCCAGGACATCTTCTACACTATTCAAACAGAAGGGTATACAGGACCACAGTGTTGAATTTCTCCAGGACAACTTTTAAATTATTCATACATATAAGTTCAGAATTTGTCACTGCAGTTCCACACCCTTAGCATTTCCCCCAGGGAACTTTGTAGTATTTATACAGGGGGGGTACACTAAGCCACAGTGCAGCATACCCTCAACATTCCTTGAGGACACTCTATGCACTCTTCATACAGAGATGTGGTGTTACACATATTCAGTGCTCCCCTTAGACACCATGTGCAAAATTTATATTGGCAAGTTCATAAAGATTACCTCTTCTTTCTCCTCTTGTTCCTGACACGTGGTGCACTACACATGTAATAGTGTGCACCACTGGTGTATATAATTAGTATTTCTCCAAGGCACCTTGTGCCCTATCCATATGTAAGGTACACAGTGTTACACTGCTGCTCATAATAGGCATACCGTAAAAGTACTTCTTCCATGTCTACTCTGTCACTGTATAGAGCAAAAGGGTTGCAGGACTTTGTTTGCTCCGATATACTCTTACACTGCATTCTGAGAACCTTACATGGCATTTATATACATAGGGCACACATTAGAGCAGACTGTGTGCCTTTATAGCAGCCCATAACCACCTTGTTGGGTGTTTAATCTGCTATATATTCCTAGAGAGTACAGTCTGCTATTCTGCATCCTTATATGTGACTGTAGGCTGTAACTTCTTCTCAACTCTGTAATATGCTGCAATTACCTATACATACCTATGGTATACAATCTGCTCAGTTGCAGATTGTGTATTGTAATGTCATCATCCATAATACCTTGTTAGTGTCCTTCACTTGTAGACCACACAGTGTCTTTCTGCTATGTAGCCTAACAAGCCTACTACATATCCAACCACAAAGTCCAGTTCCTCTTAACAATGGTGTTCAGTGCATCATTGAAATGAATGGTGCATGTTTATCTATCTGTTTCTCTATCTGTCTATCTATTGATCTATCTTTGTTAATCAGGAAGGTGAGTTTCTTTGAATACTCTTTACAGATACAATCTGGTCATTCAGACAGATACATATTGTTAAACATATGAACCTAGTCAAATACATAAAGTTAACAGTATGCATAAAGTTGATTGCATAAGAATGGATAAACAGATATACATATTTTATATGAAGCAGTTCTCTTGGCTAATACTTCTTTGATGCCATGTATACCATACCAATGTATGACGGTGCTATGTGAGAGGGAAAAGTGTTAAGTTACTACTTCCACTTATAATATATGTACTACTACTGCTACATAAGAAAGTACTGCATTGCAACATATGACACTCACTTAAGGTTTGCACACATAATAAAGTTAAATTTACAAGTCTCTTGATTTAAGTGATACTAAAACAGAGTTCTGTTTATTTTAGATGAATGTAGATAGATTGCCAGGGATTTTTAAAAGTTATTCTCTTTCTGTTAAGTAGATAAAACTGTGTTTGCATTAGGTACTATAATGGATTTGCTCTAAAATAGATGGGTTGTTCATTTTCTAACATCAACAGGGAGATGATTCCAATGAGTTGGAGTGAGATTGCTAAAGCACTTTTCACTTAATGCACAGCAAAATGGGGGCTTTGGGGGGGTGAGAATACTGTAATTTTCTGTTCTAAGGTACTATATAGAAGATCTGATGGTTTGCTTATTAGCCAGAGAAGTGCAATAGTTATCATGAAGAAGTTCATAGGTAAGGGTGGAAAAGGATAAAGTGGCGTGAGCTAGGACAGATTGTCATTCTGCACTTCTAGCAATGTGCACTGATGTCCGTTTCTAGGGAGTCAAGCTGATAAATCAACAGATGCTGTTTACTGTTGGTTGTATGATTTGTGTCATAGGATGAGTTTCGTGTTATGGTGATGAGGCCTATTCCAGTCAAGGGATGAACACATGCATATCAATAGGATAAAAATGAGAAAGCAGAGCAAGACTCTTGGAGACAGAATAGCAGTCTTTTAACTGGAGGCTCACCCTTTTCTACTATAATTAGTTTGGACCGGACTTTGTAGGACAGATAGAGTCTACAGTAAGCCCAATGTACTTTTTGTGGCCCTTCTGTTATCTGAGTGACGCATGGGTCAGGTATGATTAAGACTGATGTAGGATAATTTTTAGAGTGCTTTAAATAGCACAGGAGCTATTTTAGATACAATGAGTATAAATTGTTAGACAATCACTGACACAATTAACTGATTTTTTTTCATAATTTTTGTTCCAATCTCTGTATGTGCCCTGTAGTTGGCCAGCTGTTCTATGTCTTCTTCCATTCTTCCTTGCTCCCTTAATGTATCTAATACTACTCACCTCTCCATGGCTGAAATGGCTCCATTAGAGGGCTGGCAGGGGAGATGTAGACTGGAGCAGAGTAACTGTCAGTATCACATATGCAGTCCTGCATGCCAGGAAACTTTTTAAATGCCCTAACAGTGTAAAGTCACTGATGTCATGTGCATCACCACACCCAGCATCAGTTAGTTCCAGCCCTCCACTTATACACCACATTTTTTGAAGCAATTTGCTGTACAGTTCCAGCTCTGCTTCACTACTGGGGGCATGTCATATAACAAGCAGAAGTCTTGCCCTCACTCCTGAAGTGGGCAAGCTGCCAAAAATTTTCCAAACAGATGAAATCTATTTGGATCTGGTTTTGAATCTGTGCTGTGTGGAGTCCTGGTTCGATGAAGGATAAAATCATTGATGCACAAAGCAGTATCACTTATGAATAATAAAAAGAAAATAAGGCCAAAAATGGCCATTGAGTTATCCTTATGAGATAATGCCTTCTCCTTGTATTTAGTTTCCTGTGTGTGCCCTGAAGGTTCTTTGACTAAGGTAGTTCTTAAACTATTTTAACATCATTGAGCTAAACTGAGTACTTTTAAGCTTTCTGAGGAGGATGTGGTGATCAACTCTTTCAAAAGCACTTTGAAGACTGGTAAATGTAGTTCCAATTAGGTTTTATTTTTCTATTCAGTAGTAAAGTTTGTCAGTTACTGTGTATTGTGCCCTGCCATGAATCCATGCTGGGTATCAATAAGTAGGAAATAATTTTGGATGTGCTCGACTAACTGTTTGCAGTTAATTTCTTTCAAATACTTTTGTTATGGAGCATAGCAGGGATAAGAATCTGATGACATGCAGGGCACAGAGGAGGCTTTTTTGAAAGGATAATTAAGGAATGCTTAAACAGAGGTGGGGCTACGTCCGAGGTCCGGGAATATTTTAAGATGTGTGCCAGAGATGTTTTCTGGGATGGTGCATCAACCAGGGGAAGAACAGTTGGGTGCAATTTTAGTTTGGCTTTGTTTTCCTATCCAGTCTCTAGCAGTTATCTCACTGACCTGAAGAATATTGTTTGGCTGGAGAAGGATCTGTAGCTTGAGATGTATGCAGTGGTGGGGAAAGTGTTATGTATGTGTAGCAGATTAACATTTTCAAGTCCTGGAGAGTAGAGGGAATGATAGGTGGAATAGATTTATTAGAATTTCTTTTATCAAAATAAGCTACTTTTTAATGATTTTGTAAACTAGACTGGCTTGGGATAATATGCAGGTTTGCCTGATACTAATGTAGGTAGATTTAGCATCATTAATATTAAGTTCACATAAATGCTTGAAGCAGATAAAGGATTATTGGTGTTCAGGATTTCTGATTTTCCATTTTTGCCAAGCCTTGCCTCTAGTTTTCATGAGTTTTTATACATACATACATATATATATATATCTATAACTATATATATATATATATATATATATATATATATAAAACTATATATATATATATATATGGGTCTACTGAAAAAGACTGAAAATCCACTTGTTCGAAAACGAACAGTAGATTCTCATTTACGCGAAAGTGCACTTAAGCGAAAGTACACTTCCACGAAGAACAGTTCAATGAACTGTTAAGGAACACAGGTGCCGAAGCACACTACAGTGGGGAAGGGAAATTATGTGTTTCCCTACTGTAGTGCAATCTCAGAGTTGGTATATTTAAGTAGGGGGGTGTGGGGGGCACATCCCCCCACATGGGGGGGGGGGTGCAGGTGAGCTTGCCCACCTGCAAAAACAATGTTACTGTGTTCTTTATCAGTTAGTTGAACCGATGTTCGCGGAAGTCCACTTTCGCTGAAGTCCACTTTTACATGACCGTGGGTCTACTGTTTATATTGGAAGAAGCGAGTTTTCGAATATATACAGTAGACCCACATATGTGTATGTATATATATATATATATCTATATATATATATATATATATATATATATATATATATATATGTATTTTTTTTTGCCTGTGCATATACATATACATATATATAGATATCTCTCTCCCTCTCTCTCTGTGTGTATATATATATATATATATATATATATATATATATATATATATATATATATATATATATATATATATATGGTGTGTGTGTGTGTGTGTGTGTGTGTGTGTGGAGATAGATATATATATATATATATATATATATATATATATATATATATATATATATATGGGTCTACTTCAGTAGACCGAAATTACACTTAATCAAAACTTATTTTACCAAGACAATATCATCGAACTTTGAATAAACCAAAACTTCTCATTATCACATTTTCTACAGGGAATGTAGGCACTTGGCCAGCATTCCATGTAAAAGCACACTGCACTATGTCAAACCCACCCAGATAGGGGACTGCACTCCTCACACCCCCTGTAACTAAACATACCAACTCTACGATCGCACTACAGTAGGGAAAAGTGCCAATTTCCCATGTTGACCAAGTGCCTCCATTTATACACAATACACACACACACCCACACACACACACACACACTTATATATTTATATGTATATGTATTATATAGATATGTGTGTGTATGTGTGTGTATAATATATATATATATATATATATATATATATATATATATATATATATATATATATATATATATATATATATATGGGTCTACTTCTAATGTTCAAAATCCGATATTATTGAATCCAAAATAACTGAGATGACTTTTCTGAAACTGAATATGAACAAAAATTTAAAAGAAAGAATGGAACATAACCTAAAACTGCCGCCAAATGTGAACGACCATTTTAAATAGTTATCTGAAATCACGCCCACCACCCAACAGTCCGAAACCATAATTTATTTTGTCTTCCATTTCTGCAGGGAGGAAGCACCCCTGCAAATTAAATATACCAATTCCAAGATTGCACTACATTGAAGAAAAGGATCAACACCCACGGCACGCTCACATTTGTGCGAGAACCGACTGGTGGGGTGTGCAAATACAGCATCACTGTCTTGTTTTTACAGTGGTGCTACTTACGAAAACAAAGTAACTTATATTTGGTTATGTGCTATTTGTTCTTTTAAATTTTCATTCATATGCAGTTTTGGGAAAGTCGTCTTGGTTATTTCGGATTCAATAATATGGGATTTTGAACATTTCAGGTGGACCCATATATATATATATATCTATATATATATATATATATATATATATATATATATATATATATATATATATATGGTTACCTATCAAAAATACTCTTCATAACATCTAAACTTCAAAACATCTAAAACTCATAACATTGAATCTCAAAACATTGAAAACTACAAAGCAACTATAAATAACATCCCACAGAGTTTTTACTATTATCTCCAACGGTGCACTACAGTGGGGGGAAAAGTTAATTTCCTAACCCCATCAGTGGGAGAAAACGTTAATTTCCTAACCCCACTGTATACCTTGGAGTTGGTATATTTACTTTACGGGGGGGGGTGGCAGAGCCCCCCCCACTTGGGGGGGTGCAGGGGGGCTTGCCCCCCTGCATAAACATAACAAACAGTGTGTGGGATGTTATTTATAGTTGCTTTGTAGTTTTCAATGTTTTGAGATTCGATGTTATGAGTTTTAGATGTTTTGAAGTTTAGATGTTATGGTCTTGATGTTCTGAGTTTAGATGTTATGAAGAGTAGATATTTTGATAGGTAACCATATATATATCTATATATACATATATATATATATATATATATATATATATATATATATATATATATATATATATATATATATATATATATATATATATATATATATATAGAAAGAGAGAGAATGAGAGAGAGAGAGATTGCAGTGATGCTGTGATCCAGGAACAATGATGCCCTCCTGGAAGTTTTTGAGGTGCAGGCAAATGCTTACCAATAATGTGATAGATGAATAATTTGGATATTAATGTGATAGGAGTTGAGTAAGAAATTTAATATACTTCAACTAGTAAATATTATCTATGTCTTGTATTACCTGCTATTCTTTTATGTTTGTAGATGGTTCTTGAGGTGCTTAAACTAAACCTTCCCAAATCTTAAAAACCTCCAATGCCACCTAATGGCAGCAGTGCTCCTCATGAACATGAGCAACACCAAACATCTCACATAAGCCTACACCTAATAGGTTCATAGGTTGGTACTAGGCTATCGGCCCTAGGGCTTATACAAGCCTAGCCATAACAATTCCCTGGCTATTTCTTCCCACACTATTTACTTCCCTGGACCCCTGTCTAGCAGTGCGACTGACGTGATCCCCAGGGTGAATTTCCTTTCTCCCATCCAATCATCAAGGTTCCTTTTGAAGAGGGACAAAGAGGCGCTCCGATTGACATGTATGGGCAGTCTATTCCAGAGTCTGGGGAGTCTCTGGGTCAGGAACCTATCCCTCCAGCATGTTTTGTTTATTGTGATGACAAGGTTTAGATCCCTGGAGCGTGTGGCTCTGAGGGATTGGGATTTCTTTAAGTGAAGCATGTCCAACAGCTCTGGGTTTGACATGGCCTTGTATGTTAAGCAGAGATCACCTCGGAGTAGACAATATGTGACAGAGTATAGCTGGGTTTTTTTAAGGTGGTCAGCATAGGGCATCTGCTTTAAGCCTGTGATTCTTTTAGTGAGGTATTTCTGTGGCCTTTCCAGTTGTTGCAGATGTCTTGAGAGGTACATACCAAATGGAGCATTGTATTCTATAATGGGTCTAATGAGGGATGAGTACAGTGGGACAATGACCTCTTTTTTTCTGGATGAAAAGCCCTTAGTGATGAGGTGTGCCACATAGAAGGATTTCTTGACTGTTGTGGCAATGTGGTTATTGAAGGTGAGACCACTGTCCACCTGTGTTCCAAAGTCTCTTATCACACTTTCAGTGTTTAATGTACTGCCACCTATGTGGTAATTCATGGGTACATGTTTTTTCCCAAAGGGGATAACGATACATTTCTCGGCATTGAGCTTGAGCCCATGGCTCTGGCACCAAGCATCTGTTTCTGTCAGGCCCTTTTGTAGAGTATCCACATCATTTGGGGATTCAATAATGGCTCCCAGTTTGTAGTCATCTGAGAACTTTACTAGCCAGAGTCCCTTAGTACTGGCTTGTACTTCAGGGAAGTAGATGCCAAACAAGAGAGGTCCCATGACTGAACCCTGAGGTACTCCACTTGTCACTTGTCTGGAGCTGGATTTGGAGTCAGCTACTTTTACAGTGTGGGTTCTGTCAGTAAGCCAGCTGGCAACTCATCAAGTGACATAGGGATTAATGCCCAGCTTAGTAAGTTTATCTGTGATTCCAGAGTGGGGGATGGTGTCAAAGGCCTTGGCGAGGTCCAGATAGGCTGTGTGGACTGCCTTACCCTCATCCACGGCTCTGGAGACTGATTCGAAGAAGTCAATCAGGTTCAGGAGACAAGATCGGCCCTTCACAAACCCAAACTGTGTGGTGTCCAGTGTTTTAAGGTTGCCAATGTCTTATTTATAAGTTCCATGATAATACATTCCATGGGCTTGCAGATCAGGCTCGTCAGACTGATGGGGCAGTAGTTCCTGGGATCCAAGGTAGATCCCCCCTTGTGGAGTGGGATAACTGTAGCTCTGTGCCACTCAGTGGGCATGAAGCCTGAGGTGAGGGTATGATTAAACATGACACTTAGGTGAGGTGCCAGTTCATTTTGTAGTTCATGTAGTACACAACCTAGGATGTCATCTGGTCCCATGGATGCTGTATTCTTAGCTTTGGAGAGTGCGTTTCTTACCTGTGTGGCTGTTATTACCAGAATTTGGCAATCTTCTGGTATTGAGATGGGCCATTTAGGGGGTGAGAGGGGGGTGAAGTTGGCACTGAATCGATCTGTCAGGATATTGGCAATATCGTTGGGATCAGTATATTTAATGCCATTCTGTTGTAGCTCAGAGCAGATCTGAGCATTGTCATTTAGATTCTCGACATAGTTATAAAATGCCTTGAGGTTGTCTTTGGACTCTTTGACAATTTTATTTTCGTAACTAGCTTTGGAGGATTTTATGAGGGATCTCAGCTTCTTACTGAGGCTGGTAAGGAAGTTTTTTGCATCCTTGGATTTTCCTCTTTTCTGCAACAGTTTCTTCCTTTTGTTGTAAAGTTTGTTTATGGCAGGGGGACCACCAGATTGGCTTCCTTTTTTTGGAGGAGAGCATCTTGGTTCTATTTGGGATGGCACGGTTCATGCATGAGTGGATGTGCTCGTACAGTGCCTTTAGTGTAGGACTTAGCAATCAAACTTTCAGTTCCCGTCTGCATGGGTGTCATGAAGTTTGTAACTTCTGACTTGAGTAGCATAAAGTTGGCTTTGTAGAAGTTTTTTTTATGGAGGTTTCCTTACTGGGGGGTGGGGGTGGGATGTGGATGTTAAGGGTGATTAGCTTATGGCCTGATCTGACCAATGAGGGGGTGACCATAGGTGTGGAGCATCGACTTCCCATGTTGGTAATGACCAGGTCTAGGATACTGGAGCCCCTGGTGAGACTATGGATTAGGTGATCCAGGGCATTGGAATTTATGAATTCCAAGAATTGTTGGGCAAAGGTGTTGGTACATGAGTATTTTCCCAGTTAATGGCAGGGTAGTTAAAATCACCCAGTATTAGGGTGTTTGGTTGTATATTAATATTTTCCAGTATGTTTAGAAAGGTGTAGTGAGAATCTTGGGGCATGGTAGGGGATCCGTAGCAAGCTACAATTTGGATTGCAGTTTTACCTAGTGCTAATTGCACTAGGAGAATTTCAGACACATTGTGTTGGGCAACTAAACTGGTGGTGTGAATATCCTTGGTGAATACGGACACGCTTCCACCTTTAGTGTTTCGATCCTGGTTTGGTGGCCGAAAAGTGTGTTAAGAGTTTTAGCCTGGTATTGCAGGGGTGCTCTCTGGAACCTTGAACCAGGTCTCAGTTACTACACAGATATTGATGTTCTCCACTTTTAGGAGTGCCTCGAGAGAGTGCATTCTGAAGTTTAAGTTTATAGCATTGAGTAGCATTACCCTTCAGATTTTGCATGCTTGTACCTGTTACGGTGGTGGTTTTGTCCTTTGAACTTTGCCTAAAAAAGGCACTATAGGGGTGGCACGAGCCTTAGCCAGTAAACTGAATCCCAGGGGTGACATGTGCAGACCATCTCTGGCAAAGCATAGTGGTCTCTCGATCATGACGTCCCAGGCAGACAGATACTGGATCCCCTTTGAATGACACCAGAAGCTTAGCCAATTGTTGAAGTCAATCATTTTGTCCTTATATTGTGGTATCATTCTGGGCGAAGGCAGGATGCTACTCAGGGCTAGGTTCATACGTGCCTGGGCCACATGATCAGAGAGCTCTTCCATGTCTCTTTTCATGTAGTCCAGGGAGGTACGTCTCAAGTCATTCACTCCAACATGGACAATGACAGAGTCATATTTGTACTTGTTGTGGAGTGACTTGAGTGCATGAGTTATGTGGCAGATCCTGGCACCCGACAGGCAGCTCACTGTAATTTTCTCCTTGTTCAGCCTGGTGAGTAGGACATCAGTGTGCCTGACTATAGAGTCACCTATGACTAAAGTGTTAGGTAAGTTGTCTTGCCTTAGGGGCTGTTGCTGGGTGGCACACTGGTGTTGTGAGCTATGTGACACTTTGGTTTTGACTGGTGTTTGTTTGCGTTTCAGCTTCAGAGGTCCTTGTTGCTTGGGCAGGTTACAGTTAAGGGCCTCCACATATGTAGATTTAGTGCTGCTATGTGTGGGTGTTGGAGGTGTGAGTTTAGAAGGGCTATGTGTTGCTTGAGGTGTAGTGCGGGTGTTAACCTTCTCCTCTTGACTGTCTAGCACAATCTTGGGTGGAGAGAGCTTTGCTTCCAGTTTTGCTATGCAAGTGCATCTCTCACAGGTTGTAATGTTGGGTGGTAGGAGAGGGTTGTCTGTGTACATGAGGCAATTGCTGCATTGCCCCAGTATGTCCAGATTCACCAGGTGGACAAGAGAAATCAACAGAAGCTGACCCTTGGACATGCCTGGTTTGGTGCTTTCTTTTGAAAAGTACAGGAGCTGTTTTCCTTACCTTAGTAAGGTACTTTGCAATTATAGGCTGTTTAGTGCCTATGATTAATTTCTCCTTATTAATAAGGAGAGTTGAGTGCTTGTATCAGTTTAAGGCTTCCTAGTACTTTCCAGCAGGTATTAGAGCAAGTGCTAGTCACAGGGATGCTTAAAGGTAAGAAAACAAATGGTTTATCCTAAACACTGCAGTGTGCACTAGAGAAGTTAGATGTGAAAGTGGGTAACTTAAGTTTTACCTGTCTAAAAAGTTAAGTTTTAGTGGAGAGTCACTATTTTTAAAACAGCAGGATATATTGAAAGGAGGTGATCACTTTTGTATTCCGGTACTATGGAATAGAGTAGAATGGCCAATAAATTGAAATAGTTGAAGGGGAGTGATTTCACAAAATGATAATTTTGTGCTTACACAAGCCTAATGGTCCCCAAGTGCAAAGCCCATAATTCAAGCTTATACTCTAACTAATACTTGCCCTTGGAGACTCTTTTGTGCAACACAAAGATGCCCCACTCACCAGGTTGGACAAGAAGGTAACAGTTAGTTGTCTGTTTGGAGCCAAGATCTGTCATATCATGCATGCACTCAAGTTACTGCACTCCATTTACCAATATGATTATATCACAGTCCATGTGGGTGTAAATGATCTGAAATGTACCTCACTGGACTACATGAAAAGAAACATAATGGATCTCAAAGAATATGCGTCACACACAGTTATGAGCCTTAACACTGAGCAGCATTCTACCTTCAATAAGGATGATGCCACAGTATGTACATAAAATGATTTTAATAACTGACGTCTGGTATAACTCCAGGGGGAAACAATATCTGTCAGCATGGGAGAACATGGTCAAAAGACCACTTTGCTTGGCTAAGGATGGGTTGCACCTGTCCCACTTAAGCCTTTGGATATTGGCTAAAACTTTATCCACCCTCTTAGAGCCTTTTTAGGCAGTTCTTAAAAGGACAAAACTACCAACATAGTGAAAAAGTCTACAAGTAACCTTAAAATGATACTGCTCAATGCTCATATTCTAAACAAAAATCTCCACACCCTTCAAGCCCTCCTCACTCTGGAGAGTCTAGATATCTGTGCCATGACTGAGTCTTGGCTTAAAGCTGTAGAAAATACTCTGGAAGTGCAAGGCTACAATGTCTTCCACACATTTAGACCAACAACAGCACAGAGTGGGACAAGAGTGGAGATGTTTTGATCTATGTTAGCAACAAACAGACCTCCTGGTTGGTTAAACAGGATGATACCATGAGGCTCATTCACTTGCAAGTCAGCATAGGTAAGGTTGCTCACCATATCATGGTTAGCTACAGGTCACAATCTGTGCCCCTAGTGTCTCACGACTCTTACCAACACGTATTAGAGGCACTCACTATCCAACCAAACACCCTATTCATGGGTGATTTTAACATTGCCTCTATACACTGGGAAATGTACACTGCCTCAAACTCACAGGCACAAAAATTCCTGCACTTTATGAACAAGAACACTCCAGAGGACAATCCAGCAAGAGAATCAAGAATACTGGATCTGGTACTCACCAGCAGAGGAGAGTGTTGTACCTCACCACCATGCCCATGTCACGTCCTCACTAGTGAGGTCAGATCACAAAGCTGTCTTTTCTGAAGTAAAAATCAACCCAGAAAATCCAACTAAACCAGTAAAGGTTAGGAACTATTCAAAGGCAGACTGCATCCTATTAAGTGACAGTTTGTCAAAACTCAAGGCTCCCTCCAAACCCAAGACCACAGCCTATGCAGAATTATTGACAGAGTCACTTTACAAACATGTAATTGGCTACATAGAGCCTACAATACCTACCAGAAATAAACCCAAAACAAAAATTAAAAACAACTTGAACTGGTGCAATCCTCACCTAAACAAGGTATACAATACAAGAAGAAAAGTCATGGCCAAAATCAGGAAAAGCAACTCCCTTAAAGACAGGTGCTCTCTTATACAACTAAACAAGAAACTAAGAGGCCTAATTAAGTCCAACAAGGCCAGCTAAGATATCAGGACAGCCTCGCAGGCTAAGGATAATCGAAAGGCCTTCTTCAGCTCCTTGTGGAACCTTAGAGGTACCACACAACCATGTGCTGAGCTGGTGGTAAAAAGCACCACCTATACTGATCATGGTGACATAGCAACTCTGCTGGCTGATAAATTTGTGTCTATATCATATCATCAAATGGTCAAATTGTTGAACTTCATTTCATTGACAATGCAGGCCGTCAACCCACACACACACACACACACACACACACACACACACACTAATTATATAAAAAATCCAAGTTTGCACTACAGTGGGGGAAAGAGCAAATTTCTGATCCCCATCTTAACATGATCTCAGTCAGAATGTTTTAATGGCCTGCATTGTAAACGAGACGATACTTTGACAATGTGGCCATTTGAAAATCTGACATAGATCCAATAAATTCAACTCAAACTTCACCCTCCACTCTCTCCAGCTCCAACAGGTGAAATCTCCTCCAACATGCTTCCCCAAGCTATCAGCAGGTACCAGGTGCTAGCAGCACTTACTAAAGCCAAGAATACCCCCTATATGGCTCCTAACAGCATCTCCAGTTGCCTCCTGAACAGTCTGAAACATGACCTATCAGGACTACTTGAGGCATTCTTCAACTGCAACCTTGAAACAGGCTATGTTCCCAGTGAATGGATTATCACAACTGTCATTCCTCTCCACAAGGGTGGACCATCAACCAACCCAGAGAACTACAGACCCTTCAGTCTAACAAGCCTAATATGCAAAGCCATGGAAAGAATTATTAAGGAAATGGTAAACGAGGATGTTGGCAACCTATAGACTCTGGACCCATTCCAATTTGGCTTTGTTGAGGGAAAGGCATGCCTACTTAAGCTGGTAGACTTCTTTGAGAAGGTCACCAAGGCAATGGATGAGGTCAAAACAATGCATACTGCGTATCTTGACCTGGTTATGACATTGATACAATACCTTACTCAGGCATTGTTGACAAGCTCTCTGATCTTAGAGTAAATCCTTACATAACTCACTGTATTTCCAGCTGGCCAGCTGGCTCACAAACTGGACTCAAGAAGTCAAGATCGGTGAGACCACCAACACCAAGAGACCAGTCACCACTGTAATACTCCAGGGCTCCATGCTGGGCCCACATTTGGCATCTACTTTTCAGAAGTCAAGGTTAATGTTAAAGGCCTCTGGCTCATCAAGTTCACAAATGACTATCAATTGGGAGGTATTGTACGTTCCTCCAAGACAAAAATATCTTGCAAGTGGGTTTAACACAGACAAATTTCTGGTGCCAAAGCATGGCCTAAATCCCAGTGCTAAAAAATGCATGTTAACGCAAGTTAATTGTTCCACCAATAAAACTACAGCAAGAGTCAACCCAGAAGTAAGGGATCTGGGAAAATGCATAAACAGCAATCTGGCCTTTGACCAACATGCAGCTAATATAATAAGAAAATTATTCTATATCACCCAACTTACTCGGCCCATATCAGACCCACCATTGAACATGTTGCCCCCTTTAGCATTTATCTAACCAGACACTTACAACAGGTGGAACACCCACTAAGGTTTCCCACCATGAGAATTCAGTGCATGAACAATAATCACCTAAAAGCTCTGTCTCTGCATTTAGTCTCTTGTAGGCTGCTGAGAGGGGATATTTGCTTGGATTACAAGGCTTCCTCAGACCCAGCCCTGATGAATCTTTTGCACATGCACAAATTAAACAACACCAGAAACACTAGATCCAGGAATCTGAAATTTGCTTGTGACATAAACAAAACATGCTGGAGAGACAGATATGTGTCCCCAAGGATCCCTGCACTATGGAATAGACTCCCCATCCGTCTAAAACAGACTTCATACCTGACCCTATTCAAACAAAACCTTGACAGAAAATCATAAATTTACCCCCTGTCTGCCTCTCCCATCTCCCTTATGGACAGAGGGTGTCAATACGAAAAGTATTATCCTAACACCCCCCCCTTACAATCCTTAGCTATCTGCCTACTAACATGGCTCTCCCCATATGATACTTGGAAGCCAAATAGATTGGGGTATGCAGCTAGGCTTGTAAAGGCCCTAGTAGTTGTTATCCTAGTAACAACCTTTGGTTTTGTTGTTGTGTTGCTGAGTTTCTGTTTTTGCAGTATTACCTTACACTTTCCCAACTAGTGACTTCTTATAAACTCATCTGATATCCAGATGAAAGCCCTAGTTTGAGAAATATTCCTCAACTTAATAATCCAAGTGGGCAGCTAATATCCACTGACAAAATGTTCTTAACTGTTACAAAAGCTAAACCTCAGCTGGTGACTTGTTGTACTCCTCTTTCCTGTCCAAAATTTCTAAAAAAAGCACAAAAGAAAGCACCTGCTGCAAATTTTAACACACTTTATTGAATCATTCAGAAGTTTCATCCCTCTTTTGAAGAAGTCCATCAAAAGAGGGACAAAAGCACTAAATGATTGAATAAAATGTGTTAAAGTTCACTGCGGGCACTTTCCTTTCTGTTTTTTAGCAGTTTTGAACTTTATTTTGTGGTTCCTGTCCAATTTTTGGAACTCCCTTTCCCTTCCTCTCATTCTAAGAAACACAGTAAACATCAACTCTTATGATGCACAAACATGAAACTACCTAAAAGATAACCTGGATATATACATATCCTGCCCCTTTCTTTCTCATTTTCCTTCCAGGCATTTTACCCTTAGTTATTGATCCAAAATCTCCTTGTCTTCTACCTTACCCTCTTCTTCTTCCTACCCATCCTAAAAGATTCAGTCTCACCTCTTAATACTAATCCTGTTTTTCTTTATTTCTCTTTCTATCAAGTTCATTTCCAAATATGTTTTATGGCTCTTTACATGATGGTGTTATTAATTAATGATATGCTGTTTAAATGTATATTTGGTGATTACTTGTATACCTTTGTTGACTACTTGTGTACCTCTCTTTACTATGTTCTTTATGCATTTCTCTATTTTTTGGTGTTTTTCTTCCTGGAAAAAGTTTCATAGCTCTTTACATGAAGCTGTTAATTAATGCATTCATAGGTTCCCTCAGATTATCTATGGTCTGATCCCAGTTATTCTCATTAGGGATAATTATATAATTATCTACCATGGGATGGTTAAGACCAATCTATAACCAAATGGAATAGGTTATATCAAGCATGAAAAGAGAAACTGGTTAGGCTTAAAATGGCCTGTAAGGGTAGCCAGCCTACTACTTACTGATGAACCTATAATTAATGATACCTCTGTTTAAATTTTGTATATTTATTTATTAGATGTGTATCTGTTTACTATGATTTTATGTAATTCTGGAATTTTTCTAGAGCTTTTCTCCTCAGTCCACCACTGAAAAGGGGTAGCTTTCTGCCCAGTCAAACTATCCTGGTAAACAAATGCAATAAAGAAAGAAAGAAATATAAAAAAGGAAGTAACACAACAGTGTTTACATCTCCTTTTTATCTAATGTGCTGTATTTTAACGGGTTATAACTTGGAAGTAGAGAGCAATATAACAATGTTAATATGTGCATGGTCTTAAGAAATACTCGAGGGGCAAACAGATAAAGAAAGGAAGTGGTCACTGTAGAACTGAGTTAATTATAATGAAAGAGGGACTAGGGAGACATCCAGTAATTAGAAAGGTCACCAGCTGTGAAAGAATGCTCGAGTATAAAAAGTTATTGAGGATTGCAGCTGTTAACAGTAGAAGCAGCAGAGTATTTTAATAACTGCTATCATTAATGGTAACTAGTGTTGTTAGTCAAAGCAAGTAATTTGGGGCAGGTTACTTCTGTCAGCAGGGGTTAGCTGGGTATATTGGGATAGGTTAATGCTGTTAGTAGTAATTAGCTGGGTATATTAGTATTGCTGAATTCATTGCTACCATCAGGTTATTCCTGCTATTATTTTATTACATGGGAATTTTTTAATTACTGTATTATTACATTTGTACAGTAAATTAATACAACAGTTAACATTCCTACTTCATCAGTCTTATTCCTTTGGTTTGGTTCCAGCTGGGAGAACTTCTGTGTGGAATTTTTACATCTGCCATAATATTGTCATATGGCCCAGTTTTCTCCCACATTTCAAAGACATGTTTAGGTGAATTGGTGAGCCTTCAAACTGCCCATAGTTTTTGTGTGTGTGTGTGTGTGTGTGTGTGTGTGTGTGTGTGTGTGTGTGTGTGTGTGTGTGTGTGTGTGTGTGTGTGTGTGAAGTGGACAGAGCAGGTATTTTAGTATGAATGAAAAATCAAAACATGAACAGATTCCAAGTTTTTCTTTCTTTTTTTTCTTTTTGCAAATAACTCTAATGAAGAGAGAGACAGGTTTCTGAAATCCTTTTGTGAAGTCTGATATCACATCTTTGTCTTAAGAAAAGACACCTATAACAGGAAAAATACATTTATCAGGTATATACTTACCATAGAGTTCCAGAGTCAGTGTAGATATTTTTTCTATTCTACCTCGATTTTTATCCTGTAAATTGAAGGAGGCCACACAGGTGATATTTTTTTTATCGTCTTCAGAAGTTAGTACAATGTCATATTTAGAACTCATTGTTACTGGTTTATTATCTACAGAATCACTACAAGATGTGAGGTCGAGATCTTTTCCATCTTTAGTCAGTGTTATAGTCATTCGCTCACAGGGGTAGACACTGGCAACTTCACATATGATGGTGGTTGTCCTATTAGATAAAGTAGCATTCTTCAACGTTATCACTGGATCACTAGGAAAAGCTGCAGGGAAAATAATCATAATATTAAGAATATGTTCTGTTAAAAAGAATAGTTTATGTATTATTCTGTTTGTACAATAAATACATTGTGCTAATACTTCTAAGCTACTAGCACCTTACCTTCATATTTAAAGCTCTGTTCAGTTCCCTGCAGTATGTGGGTGCTATGTTTCTTCCACAGTCACTTCATGTGACCATTTTTCTTTGGAAATGACAAACACTATCCATACAAACAAATGCATGCATCCAGTTTCTTCTCATTCTCTAAATGTTTTTGCTACAGCAAATCACTTCACTGCCTAAGCAATTCTAATGCTGCATAACATCAATCCATGCCCCAAACCTGCACCCTGCCTTCACCTTGCTTATTCATTGCCACATGACACCACAGTTCGCAGAGTTGAAAAGGAAAGCTTTCACACATACACCTTCTTACTATGCTTACAGGTTTCATATCTAATATTTGCTGCTGGTGGCAGTTTAAATTTCTCACACAGATATTTAATAGCTTGTTAAATGTGTTGGTAGATTTATCCATGGACCATTTCAGAAATGGCTCTAGAGGCAGACACATTTACATCACAGTGAGCATCAAAACTTACATTCAGTGAATATCTGTAGAAAACATTTTTTTTTACTGTGTGGCATTCTTGTCTTTGTGCAGGAGTCATTTCCAAGCTGTGGGAACATACCTCTCAACTCCCAAGAATTTTGAATAATGTCAAAGATGTTTGCCTCATATTTTGATCTGTTCCTCATAAAATCTTGTAGGTTTCTGGGAAATCATTAAGAAATCAAGTCACTAAACAATGATACACATTTGAGTTTCAGACTTCAGGCTGAATTCATAAAGGTTATCTCAAAGTGTACACTATGTGCACATTTTGTGGACATTTATCTGAATTTAAGAACAGCCCTACCACAATGCTAGTACTGTCTATTTACTCTGAAAGGTTATCCAAAATCCAGGGAGTCAATAAATTCCATGTAGGCTTCATGTGAAGCCTACACAAAATGTATGTGTTTGCATGATGAACAGCAGTGCTAATTGCTTATGCTCACCACACATTGCACTTACATGAATACAAGCACCATTTCATGGCAAACAACAGTGTTGCCAGCCAGGAAACTGCACAGAGCAGCACGAACACAGAAAGAAGATGGATACAAATTTGCCTCAGTATGAATATATTATAAAAAAGTGTACTCACTGCAAGGTACACTACAAGTTTTTGCAGACTGAAATATTAAAAGTTGAGGTGATCAAAAAGGGCAAATACAATGCAACATAAATACACTAGGCAGGGAAAGTGTGCTGATTAAAATGGCCACAGACATGAATGATAGGAATGTAGAAAGAAGAAGCATGCAAAATATGGCAAAGTACCCAAAGACAGGATGTGCACTTCCAAGACAAGTCAGTAGCATAACATGAAGCACATATGTAGATAGCACAGTACTGCTTATTATATCTCCTGTGAGAGTATATGTATATTGCCAGACATGATAGTGTATATATGTGACTGTCACACAAAGTTACATGTCAATACAGATGAATAGTTGTGATTTAAACATCAGTGAAATGCTCACTGGAGAGGACACTTAGCAAGGTGGTCTATAGAATAGGCAGTATGTGTATGTTGTGAAGGTCTTCACAATGACTTGCTTGAATATGACTGGAATATCAGCATACCTCACAATCAATCATGGAGACATTCACCAGACTTATGGACAACTGCTGTCAGAAGCAGGCCCAATCAGAAACAATTTAAAATATTAACAACATTAATGTGATATTGCCAGAATATGTGAGTTTAAGTTATTATACATGTTCTGCAGGAACAGATGTGTGCAGATATGATTGTCAGTATTCTATAAGAGGAATTCACCACACCTTTTCCAAACATAAACTATCTTTGGAGGGGTTAAGTGTGACAGTTTTAATCCTGGAATTAAATTCAAGGGCAATCCGGGCCATTTGATAGGTTGGCATGATACATAACCCACAAGCCACAGATGCAACATTGGAACCCATGCCATCAGTGTTGTCAATGATCTAGTATCACATATTCATATTGTACAACACATTGAAGTAAAGTCTACACTGTCAATTCCTAACAGGTATGCATACCAATGAGTAGTTCTGTATGGCCATCAAGATGTGTGGAAGCTCACTGCACCAAATTTAATACACTTGACTAAAGAATCCCTGGCTGCCATAAATATCAGCCATAAGGATAACACCACTTACAAGCAACACACTATTATGCGTGTGTTCCCTACACACAGCTGTGTATTGTGTGCATCTGCCCCATTTAACAGCAATGGATAAATTGTCTTAAGCATCTGCAATAGATGCTTGAAATAATAACTGGTGTGTTATAATGAATGGTACAGTAGTATGTGAGACTGATGGCAATGCATCACCTATGTTCATGTGCACAGAAACTACAGCAGTGCAAAGTGTAGTGTCAATGAGCAAGGAACCTGTCACAGTGATAGTTTGTTCACATTCCAAATAATGCATGGAGCACACTTATAAGTACATAAAACCTAAAGACGTGTGCCACACAATCACCATCCCCCATTGCCAGTGAAAATGTTATACTGGCATGAAATCCTGACATGCATACATATGTGTTCATACAATCTATCAACTGGTAATACTGATGTAATGCACTGTAATGTCTGTGACACTGTACAGTCACACTATAGTTGTACCTAGGATACAATTGGAGTTCATAGGTTCATAGGTTCATAGCTGAGTACTAGGCTAATGTTCTAAGATGACATATAAAAGCCTAGCCATATTTACCATGCGTCTCACAATTTTAAATGTCTATGTGAGCAAAGTTCATACAGTAATGAGCCTATGTCATGTTATCTAAGACCAACTGCTTCTATCCATGAGGGACATGGGTGCAACATGAGGATTGCAATGAACATTAACCAACCACTGATGTAGGTTGCACTTCAATATGGTCAGGAAAGGCCTTTGCTTTACATGAATTGGATGCTTTCTCCAGAGAAAGGGTAGTGTCTGTGACACGTTTCTATGTCTCCAACATGATTTATGTCACAGTCTAGGTTATCATCCCTTGAATGAGTGACCCTCATACATTTTGCTTTACCAATGTTTAATATCTCCAAAAGGGATGGATTGGAGACTGCCCCTATAGGCCAGACAAAAATTGGCCCTTATTAGCCTGTAGGAGAAAATATACAGTGATAATAGTTTCAGTCTTTCCATGTAGGACTTTTCTAGTACACTGTGTATCTTTCTTGTGCAAAATTTCTGGTGTTGCTCCAGCTGTTGCACAAGCGTGGTGAGTTACATGCAAAAGGGTCCATTGCTCTCAATTATTGTTGTGATGAGGGCCGAGTAGAATAGAATTATAATGGCCTTTGAGCTGGATGCCATGCCCATACTTATGAGTTGTGCCTCATAGAAGGGATTGGTCAACACTGTGGACACATGGTAGTCAAACTTACAATTACTATCTCCCTGAGTACCCAGGTCACATACCACTCTGTGCACTCATTGGGGTGTGCTGTCTATATTGTAATTAGGTTGAGTATTTGATTTACAAAAGAAATTAATGTTGGGTTTTTTTGGACATTAAGTGTGTCACCCTGGCTCTGGCACCATTCATTTGTGTGTGTTAATACTTTCTGCAGTATATCAATACCTTTACTGATTCAACGATTTTCCACACTTTGCAGTCATCCACAGAGTTTGTTGTACAAAGGCTATCTAAGTTTGTCTTGATTTCTGTAAATTAAATACCAAACAGGAAATGGCCTAGTACAGAACTCTGCGGTAATGCATTTGCATTGGTCTCTGGCTAGAGGTGAATTCAAACACTTTTCCAGTGTGTGTCTGGTGGTGATCTACTGGGCTATCCACTTGGTGACTTAGTGTTTTACAGCCAGTTGGGACAGTTTCTTTGTAATGTCTGAGTGTGGAATTGTGTTCAATGCCTTGGCCAGGTCATGTTATGTGAGATGCACATTCTTTCCCCTCATCCATGGCCTTGGTGACCTTCTCGAAGAAGTCTACCAGATTTAACAGACATGGTTTAGCCTTAACATATCAAAAATGGGTTTGTTACACAGTCAGGAGATTATCATTGCTCTTGTAGATACAAGTAAGGTCTATGATGATTCTTGCCATTGGCTTACAGATGAGTCTAGTCAAGCTTATGGGTTTATAATTGATAATTCCCTGTGTCAGGTGATTGTCCCCCTTGTTCAGACAGATAACTGTTGCTGTCCACCATTCTGCCAGAAAATAGTCTGTTTGGTGACTGTGGTTAAGTAGGGATCCAACTGTCTGCTAGGTCATGTTTACATTTATTGATAAGGCAAACCAGGATGTTGTCAGGTCTCACTGAGGCTGTGTTTTAAGACTTGCAGAGTGGACGGATGAGCTGCTTTCTTGAATAAATATGCTGAGCAATATTTGATGTATACTTTGGGTAATGAACACTGGGAATAGGTGGTTAAGGTTGGGTCCAAATCTGTCAGTTAGCAGGTTGTCTATTGCCTAGATTTGAGTATTGGTGCTTCCATCCACAGCCATCTGTGCACATAGCTGTGTATTCCCCATAAGATTTTGTACTTAGAAAAAGATTTGTGAGAACATCTCCAAATACAACCTTGGGTATGCATCACAGAACACACACTGAAACTCTTAACACATTCATACATTATACCTATTTCACATCATTATGTCACTTGCATGTCGTATGCTATATGTTTATCATTGGAAAGGTGTGTGTGAGGGTTCAGGTACTATATAGAGGTGCATTACAAATAAGGTGGATGTGATGCATACAGAGCAGTTAATGACATAAATGCTGGCAGTCACACGATGCTGCTGGGTGACACCTGAATAATCCTTGTGAATAGCAACATAGTTTGGCATACAATGAATTCACCACAGTTGCTAGTGAAACTGAACTGGTTATATGTTTGTGTATATCCCAGCATTACAAAACATGGATGAAACAACACATATGTGTCCATGTAATCAGTATGATGCAATACTGATGTATGTCGCATAGCATTTCGTGATGGTAGGTATACACGTGCACACATGTGCCATACTGCAAGTGTCACTGTGGTGGTTAAATGAGAAATGTGTAGGATGTTAATATAGTCCACTACAAGAACACATGCTTTATAAAGGCAGCAATATGCATAGGATCATCCCATGGCAACAGTCCTCTGGAGGCATATTACTACAGCTGTTATGCAAGGAACATGTAATCAAATGGCAGGAGTGACCATCAATATAGTATGTGAAATATCAGATTGGAATACACTGTTGTAGAGCTATGGTACATCCACTCCTCAACACAGGACATATGGATGACAGCAACATTGACATGAGTAATCTTAACAGGGTCATACAACATTACTAGACTAACAGCCAGCATCACATAAAATCATAGCTGTTATTATAGCCTTTAAACCGAAATCAATATATCTATATGATGCAGGATATTAGGGGTAATTGCATATGTGTGTATGTGTTTGATTTTATTACATACTGCCTCTATCCATATGTGATGTGTACACCACTCCATGACAGAATTAGCAATCACACATCGAATAATCTGCAGATGACTTGAAGAGGGTCATGGAAGGGCTGTGCTTCGCGATGTGTGCATGCATCTTTCAGATAATAACATCCTCCAGTGTTCTGCAGAAAGGATGTTATGTTGGCAGAGGAAAAAAGGGAATGTTGGATTCATGGGGCTATGTTAAGGTTTTCCTGAGTGGGATACAAATGAAAAAAAGATACAAAAGATCACATACTGATAGTAATCTACCACCAACCACAAACACAGTAGTTGAATGAGGTCAGGTTTGAACCTTAGGCTTGTGTAGGTGTACAAAATGGATTCCATAGAAAGCAACAGTAGCATCACCACAGATGTCTGACTTTACATTGTTGCAATGCACTTTATATAGGATGAAAACATCACAGTATGCTGAGAAGAAGAAGAGGTTGGTAGTACCATCCCACATGCTGCTCTAAAATGGTCTCCAGAATGACAGCTAACTGAACACACACACACACACACACACACACACACACACACACACACACACACACACACACACACACACACACACACACACACACACACATACACATGTTGACTGCAGCGAGATTAAAACCCTAGTTGAACAAGCTAGAGAACACACACACAGTACTTAACGCTAGCACCATGGTACAAGTCTAACTTTCACACTGTCAGAGAAGACTTTACTTCAGATAATAAGTCTCCAGAATGACATTTAACTGAGCAAACACACACACACACACACACACATACACACACACAAACACACACACACACACTCACACACACACACACACACACACACACACACACACACACACACACACACACACACACACACACATTGATTGCAGTGAGATTAGAAGACCTACATACTTAGTTACAAAAGCTAAAAAACAAAGTACTTAGTGCAAGCACCACAGCACAAGTGTACCTTTCATATTGTCAGAGAAGACTTTATTGTCTGAACACAGACCATAAATTAGACTTTTATTTTGAGGTAAGTTTGGCCTCGCAGGCCAAGGACAACCACGAAGCATTCTTTAGCTTTGTCCACAACCTCAAAGGCAATACACAACTGTGTGTAGAGCTCATTGTAAATGGAGCCACCTATACTGAGCCAGAATATATAGAAAACCTCCTGACTGATAAATTCAGCTCCAACTTTACTCCTCTCTTCCCCTCAACCTTCCTTCAGGAAATATCATCAAATGTAACTCCCCGTACTATTACTAGGGAACAGGTCTTTAATGCTCTCTCTAACACCAGGAACACTGCATCAATGGGCCCAGACAATATTCCAGGGTGCCTTCTAAAGAGCATGAAACATAACCTATCAGGGCCTCTGGAATTACTATTTAACTGTAGCCTTAAAACAGGCTTCATGTTTCATGAATGGAGAAAGGCAACAGTCATTCTTTTGCACAAAGGTTGGCCATCTACAGACCCAGGAAACTACAGACTGACAAGTCTCACTAGTTTTATGTGTAAAGCCATGGGAAGGAATTATCATGGAGATGATCAATAGAGATATAGTAAACCTCCAGACACTGGACCCAACCCAGTTTGGTTTTGTCAAGGGGAGAGCATGCCTACGCAACCTGGTGGACTTCTTTGAGAAGGTCACCAAAGCAATGGATGAGGGCAAAATCGTTCAGACTTCCGACCTTGACCTGGCCAAGGCATTTGACACAATACCCCACTCGGGCATTGTTGACAAATTCAAGAGGTTAGGTACAAATTCATATGTCACCTGGTGGATAGCCAACTGACTCACAGACAGGACCCAGGAAGTTAGAATTGGGGAATCCATCTCTACAAAGAGGCCAGTCATAAGTGGAGTCCCTCAGGAATCAGTCCTTGGACTGCTCCTTTTTGGCATTTACTTCTCAGAAGTCAAGGCCAATGTCAGTGGTCTCTGGATGACTATATTTGCAGATGATTGCAAATTAGGAGCTGTCATTGAATCTCACACTGACACAAAAGTCCTCCGGGAGGGGCTGACACAGGCAAACAACTGGTGTCAAAGTCATGGACTAAAACTAAATGCCAAGAAATGCATAATATCATCCTTTGGGAAATCATCCATCCCTGGTAACTATCATATTGACAACACACCCTTTAGAGTTGACCCAGTAGTCAGGGACTTAGGGTCACAACATAGATAGTAAATTAGCCTTTCATCATCATCATATGTCTACAGTGGTGAGGAAATCATTCTATGCTGTGCAACTTATAAACAAAGGTATGGCATCTAAGTCCAAGGAAGTCATTGTTCTACTGTATTCGGCATTCATCAGACCTATCACTGAGTACAATGCCCCCTTTGGTATGTACCTATCCAGGCATATCCAACAACTGGAACATCCACAGAGGTTCCTCACTAAAAGAATACAGGATGCAAGTAATATGCCTTATGCAGACCACCTCAAGGCCCTATCCCTGTATTCTGTCTCCTACAGGCTTTTGAGGGGAGATCTATGCCTGACATACAGGGTATTGTCAGACCCCACTCTGATGGACCTCCTGCATATCCACAAAACTAACAGTACCAGAATTACCCATTCTAAATACTTAAATCTTGCCTGTTATATAAACAGAACCTGCTGGAGAGATAGGTATGTATCCAAGAGACTACCCTGTCTATGGAACAGGCTCCCCATCCATATGAAGCAGAGTTCCTCCCTAATCCAATTCAAGTGCAACTTGGACAATTGGATGGGAAACTGGAAATTCATGCATGGTTTGGCACTTATGTCTCTGTTGCAAACAGGTAACCTGTAAATGGTTCATCTCCCAGGCCCATACTTACACTTACCAAGGGTATCAGAACTTGTCAGAGATTTGGGATGCATGGCTAGGCTTAAAAAGGCCCTTGTGGTCATTAGCCTAATCACATATGAACCTACAACAGATGACATCATCAGTGTCAGGTAAGAAGAAAATGCTGGTAAAATTGTCTGACATGCTGCTCTAAAATGGTCTCCAGAATGAGAGATAACTGAATGCATACATTTCACCTGCATTGAGATTAGAACTCCTACATACCTAGTTACACAAGCTAGAGAATTCAGTCCTTAATGCTGGCACCACAGCATAAGCCTGGCTTCTGTATTGTCAGAGAATGCTTTATAGCAGGTGACATCATCAGTGTATGTTGGGATGGCTGTATGAAATTGCTGTATAGTCATGTACCACTGTAAAAATTTGCTGTCAATGTGACTTGAGCAATGACACCAGGACATAGACTTATGCTCTTCTCACTACTCGCGGGCACACACACACACACACACACACACACACAGACACAGACACACACACACACACACACACACACACACACAAACACACACACACACACACACACACACACACACACCCCTTGACTGTTGTTCAACTCGAACCCCATCCTAACTTATTAGTCTAGTTGCAGAACACAGAACCTAACATTTGCGCCATTGCAGAAGTCTGATGTTCTCATTATCAAAGTGGCTTTTATAGAGGATGACATCACCAGAATGTTGCAGATAACATATACTGTTATGAGAGTTGTGTGCAAAGTCTGGACTTCAGATTTTATGATTGCAATGTGAAAAAATACCCATACTTTAAACGTCATCTTGTTAACCTAGGTGAAATATGCTGTTATGAATGCATGTTGCAGAACTAACACATACATGTGTCTGTTTCTCAACATGTCTACATAACACATACTCACACACATACACACACACACACACACACACACACACACACACACACACACACACACACACACACACACACACACACACACACTTAGGAAACAGCAGGAATGCAAGTGTTGATGTATGTGTATTCTGATGAGTTGATATCCACAGTACTAGATTTTTCAGACAATATAAATGTGTTATGATCTGTGATGACCAATAGCTAGTGTCAGTATAAATCCATAACAAATGTAACAATGCAGTTGTACTCTATTTCTGTAGTGCAGTTGTCATCGGGCTTACTACTGAGATATTATTTGCAAGTGCATTGCTGCAGGGTACACGAGTCTGAGTAGTATGTCTTTAGTGAATAACAAGCCCCTTCCCTTATGTTGTGTTTAAGAATGCCTTTTGATGACATAGAGGATAACTAGGCAATAGCCATAGTAATACATGTAAGCCACATGCTTACATAGCACGTCTATCAGGAACAGATTTGCATGAACGATAGCGAAGTGTTAAGGCATGCAAAATTCCCAGTTCATGAATACAACTTGAACTTGAGAATTTATTAGGAATATGTTATGTGAGAAATAGGTGACATATACTATGTTGTACATACATTATTTTATATTGGACAACTTTTATGACAAGAAGAACTGTTGCTATTGCCTTCCCCATTTGAGCTGAAGTAAGTGGTGAGCAAATGCTTTTCTTTGTTTAAATGGAAAAAATAACTATTTCTATTGCTTCATTTTCCTTCATGCAAACAGGCTTAGTGGCAATGTGTGCCTGTCAGCACTATGGATGGTACTGAATGCAAAAAATACACCTGGTGCCTAGCTTTCCCTGTGACAACAGGTGTAAGAGCAGTAAGCTCATGGTCATAACACAGGGTTCAAATCCAGCCCATTCACTTTTTTTTTACAGATGGTGTCAGAGTGGCACCTAAACAAATGTGATCATTACTGCAAATGTTACAAACAATAAATGACTACAGTAAAGTATGCATCTTACACAATTTTTATTATTGATGCCTCCCTCTATACAGTGGTACAACTATTAGATGCGTTATAGACCTCACTGCAAATCACAAGTTAATGTGTGTACATCTTTCTAGAAATGACAATGGTTGGTACATGTTTTGAAAAGATTATTTCTGACTCAGCAGATATGCTAGTCATGTATGGCCATATATCCTGAAAAGTGTGTGCATTATACTTTGTCACAAACAATTTGCACATCGGCTTACATTCATATGGTTGAAGGCACATTGCTCAGCCATACATTTTTTTGACTTTTCTCCATGAATCCCTTAATGCTGAATGGTCAGAATGTTGTAAAAACACTGAATTCAACATTTCCGACCACTCTACACCCTAAAACGAGTGCTAACATGGGTCAAAAAGGGTACGGGAATTTGGGATTCTCAACACTTGCAATCGCATTTTTGTGATGTTGCCACACTCCTTTCAGCCATACCCGATCAACCATTCACAGGTCGACCATATGTATGTACACTTTGCACATCACATTAGATGAAGATTTCAACCATCATTACCTGAACATATCAAAAACAGAATCCTATAGATGATTTTAAAACATTGCACAGTGCAGAAGAAATGATAAACTACTGAATTAAGGTTATATATTTTTATTAACCATCAACACAGTCAAGTCAGTCTGCACACACCATCCATCAACCTAATAGACACACAGGTACAGAGGAGCTGGAGTGATGGGAATAATACAAGAAGAGATGAACATGCACCTAGAAGTGTTTTTTAATGGCACATTAGTGGTCATGTATTTGTTCTGTTGTCATTATTAACATTACATGAAGTGAGTGACATAAGGGGAGAAAAGTTTGGGTTCCTATTAGATCGATGAAGAATCAAAATCTTGAATGGTCATATAAGCGGAAATGAAGGTAATTGAAATCGCTATTGTGAGATCGCAGTACAGTGAAGATCGGAAAATTTGCCCTTTCCTCACTGTAGTGCGATCACGAAGTTGGAATATATCTTTAGTGGGAGTGGGGGTGGGGGTGGGGGACACAGCCCCCTACAATACCGATTTTGATTATCTGCATTTTCGCTCATATGAGCATTCGTGATTTTGATTTTTCGTCTATGTAATATAGACCAGAAAAGTTTTAGGGGAGAGACAACAGGACTATGACAAGCAGATGAAGGTTGGCTAAATATTTGACAGCAGTGTGTTTGGATGTCATTTCAGATATACATTTTTGGCTAGTAAACAATATATCTCCATAGAAAATCATAACTTTTGCAAATTCTGATATGTGGGTGATTAATGATATCATACACATATAATCTGGCACTAAGAAATGATGAGAAATGTAATCTGGAATTGAACCCATGAAGCCATTGTCAAAAAATCTTCCAGACCAGTGATTTATGTCAATACTCATAGAATCATAGGAGATTACTAAGCTACTGACCCGGAGGTCATTTCAAGCTTAGCCATTTCATCCCAATGTAATACCATAGAAATGTTAGTTAATATCCAAGACTGCATTTAGTAATGACTGCCCAGGTCCAGGAGGGTTGCAGGTGCTATTCTCAGTAAGAATTTACAGTGCCCTATCCACTCATCCAGGTTCCTTTAGAACAGTGCCATAAAGGTGTTCTGTTTCACACAAAATAGGTAGCCTATTCCAAAGATGTCACAGTCACTGGGAGATAAATCTGTCCCTCCAGCATGTCCTATTTAAGTTGCAGGCCATATTTAGGTCCCTGGAATGGGTCTATATGATACAAAGTAAAGTGACAGGGACTTCAGTCGGTCTGTGTATGGCATGCTCTGAAGTTCCTTGATCTTCTCTGTTAGAAACCTCTGAGGTCTCAACAATTGCTGCAGGTGCATTGTACGGTACATGGCAAATGAGATATTATACTCAGTTATGGGCTGGATTAGTGCCGAATATAAAGGGGTTATGACCTCTATTGCTCACAAGGCAATACCTTTACTAATCAAGTGTGCTATGTAGAAAGGCTTCCTTACTACAGTAGACACATGGTGGTCAAAATTAAAGTCGTGGTCAGCTTGTGATCCCAAGTACCTTACCACTTCATGGGTACTTAGGGTATTGTTGTTGATTTGATAGTGCGAAGGGACATTGCTTGTGCTGACGGGAATGATGATACATTTCTTTGCATACAGTTTGAGACCATGACTAAGACACCAGTCGTTAGTCTGCATAAGACTCTCCTGGAGTATACTGACATCATTTGGGCATTCAGTAATTGCACCCAGCTTGCAGTCATCTGCAAATATGGTCAGCCATAACCCCTTAGTTTTGACCTGAACTTCTGAGAAGTATATACCAAACAGTATGGGGGCCCAGCACTGAACCCTATGGCATCCTGCTGGTAACAGGTCTGCTGGTTGATGTGGGGTCACCCACTCTAACAGTGTTTTTTTTTCTGGTTTGTTAGTCAGTTAGCAATCCATCTTACAATGAAGGGGTTTACATTCAGTTTGCTAAGTTTATCGGCTAATGTCTGAGTGTGGGATTGCGTTGAAAGCCTTTGCCAAGTTGATGTATGCTTTGTGCACAGATTTGCCCTCATCAATGGCTCTGGTCAAATTTTTGAAAAAAATCCACCAGATTTAACAGGCAGAATCTGCTCTTGACGAAGCTGAATTGGGTATGATCCATGGTTTGGAGGTCGCCTATGTCTATGTTTATGAGGTCCATAATGATACGTTCTAAGGCCTTACAGATGAGGTTGGTCAGGCTTGGGTCTGCAATTCTCCAGGTCTGTTACTAGGCAACGTTTGTGGAGAGGAATAACTGTTGCTGTTCTCCATTCTGCAGGAACAAAGCTTGTGGTCAGACTATGATTTAAAAGAGTACTTAATGGTAATGCTAATTCATGTTTTAGGCATTTAGAAGACAACCTGGGATGCCGTCTGGTCCCACAGAGGCTGTGTTTTTTTGCTTTGGCAAAGCTTTGATGACCTGTTCTTCAGATATATAGGGTGGGGGGCTTGGGGCAAGATTTGTGATAGGTTTGGAGGAGAAAGGGGAGTGAAATCTTTGCCAAACCTATCCACTGGCAGCTTTGCTATCTCTGTGGAGTCAGTGTGTTTGATACAGTAGCTCACTA
>NC_056741.1:767216298-767248798 GCF_019279795.1 Protopterus annectens | reverse complement strand
GAAAATGTAACCAGAGCCATAGATGAGGGCAAAGCTGTGCACACAGTCTATCTTGACTTGGCTAAGGCCTTTGACACTATCCCACATTTGGGCATAATTGACAAATTAACCCAGTTGAATATCAATCCCTATGTTGTCAGGTGGGTTGCAAACTGGCTCACAGATCAACAACACTCAGTCACAGTGGGAGACTTTACCTCTACCTGCAGATTTGTCACCAGTGGGGTCCCACAAGGGTCAGTGTTGGGCCCCCTCTTGTTTGGCATATACTTCTCAGATGTCAAGGACAAAACAGAGGGGCTGTGGTTAACCATATTTGCAGATGACTGCAAATTAGGTGCTATCATTGAATCCTGTAGTGATGTCAGCTTATATCAAAAGAGGCTTACACAGACCAGTGATTGGTGCCAAAGCCATGGTCTTAAACAAAATGCTAAAAAATACATCATCATTCCCTTTGGTAAAAACAATGTCCCTGCTGATTATAACATAACACATAATACCCTATGTATCAAGTCAGTAATGAGAGACCTGGGAACACAAGTTGACTGTGATGTCAAATTTGACCATTGTGTGTTTACTGTGGTAAGGAAGGCATTCTATGTTGCTCACTTGATTAGCAAAGGTATCGCCTCAACAGCAGAAGAGGTTATAACTCCCCTGTACTTGTCCCTCTTCAGCTGTGTTTTTGAATATAATGCTCCCTTTAGTAGGTACTGTACCAGACACCTGCAGCAACTTAAGAAACCTCAGAGATTTCTAAGAAAATTCAAGGTGTCCAGCACATGTCTTATATGGACAGACTGAAGTTGCTGTCACTGTACTCAGTAACATATAGACTACTCAGAGGTGACTTCTGTCTGGTTTACAGGGCTATCTCTGACCCAAATCTAATGGAAATACTGCACATCAGTAAGTCAAATGGGATTAGAGTCATCCGTTCCAGGGACCTTGGTCTAGCCTGTGACATAAACCTGCTGGAGAGAGAGAGAGAGATACATCTCTCAGAGGTTGCCACTCCTCTGGAATAGGCTTGCATATATCAAGCAAAGCACCTCCATGACCCTGTTTAACTGCAACCTGGACGACTGAATGGGAAACCTTAAATTTCTGACGGTGGATTGCCTCAGTTTCTCTCCTGGATATGGGTAGCCCTTACTAGAAAGACCTTCGGCATAGACAATATCGCTCATCTAGTATTATACTGGGATTTAACAGCTAGGCTTATAAAGACCCTCAGGTCAACAGCCTAGTAACATCCTATTGAACCTATGAACCTATGGTATTATACATATGATTGGTTACTGTACAAATAACTGTAGTTATGTTATTTCCTAGCCTGAGCTTCCATACTGATTAACTGGTACAATATTATATTTTATGCTGCATTCTTGGGGCTGTTCTTATAGAACACCTTGAGTATTTTAGCTAGGGGTATACACTGGCAATTGGTTTAAAACTAGTTGTGGCCCTGACTGATGAGATTTTTGGTCTTGGGTTATGTGTACACGTTTCAAGATCTTGAGGTTATGCCTGGGATCAGTGTGAAGTAAAAAATGTACATCATTGGTCTTTTGCTATTTAAGTCAGCCATAGGTAGGAACTTGAGACACAACATTTTTGGATCTCAGAATTTGGAATGATCAATACTTCTTTTAAGAGTTTGTGAAATGTTCTTCTTTTAATAACTCTAAGATGGAACAGAGGTAATTACTGTACAGTACAGTACTGACTAGCCCTAAGAAATGCTATCAGTAAGTGGTGTACTGACAGAGAAACAGCAAGTAAAAGCATATGTTGTTTCACTGTTGAAACATTTATGGGGGGCTTTTTCTGTACCCTCCACATCCCGTTACCATGCCTGTGATTGCTATATCTCAGAGAAAAATTAATTCTCCAAAACACCAGAGTCTTTATCATTAAACAAAAAGAAACAAGCTGCACATTTGTGATCACACATTAGAGTACCCATGACAAATGACTGATCAGATTAACATCAAGCCCCCAAACCCAAATATTTGTGTGCTGTCTGAGCAATTAGAGACAGAATTGTGTTTGGAAAACCTTTTATATTATTAAGTGAGAAGGTATGGAGGCTATTGCTGCTTTGATATTGCTTAGTAGATTTATTTTCTACATTTGTTGGGAAGTTTGCTAGAGACAGTGTTATTTAATTTAAAGTTTTTCAGATCAACTTTTGTTGTCATAGCTGGCACTGTAAAATCTTTTGATGTATGTTGATTTGACTTCATTAGCAGCAGTCTTATGTTCTATTCTAACTAAATGGTAAGCCTGGCATTTTTGGGGATTTGTGGAGTTGGCTTTCTAAGTGTACCATGAAAAGATCTCTTGCTTACATTTGTGCACTGATGTGAGTAGTGTGTCATGGTCATTGTGAACCTTTAACCATAAATTACTGATAAGAATCACCAAAAGTTCTTAAAACTAGCTAGCTATTATTAATAAAAAGTGACAAAGAAACAAGTCCATTTGATAAAGTTAACTTAGTGGTTGACTCATTAGCACATCTGCAGCACTGCAGAGGATGAAAGGGACAACCTTCCTCCCTGGAAGAAGGGTATGGAAAATAGCTCCTGCAAAGGTCTCAGGCTAAAGCCAATATTTTGTTATTCACTGGGGCTTAGATCTTCTTGCACAAGTGAATAGGTTTCGTGCATAAATTTGCACATTCAAATTCGTGGCAAAGAAAACTTCCATTTTGAAAGTATGAGCAAATGTTTGCAAACCATCCTTATAATAGGTTCTGTAGAACATGGAGTAGAATGACGGCTAGCCATCTGGGTTCAGGTGCCTAGGCAGCAAGGCATTTCCCTGTGTTACATTTAGTTGGGGATACATGGCTGAAGTGACATTCAGCTGAAGAGAAATATGGCTAATGTGAATTCCCTGTGGGCCAAGAGAAGACTGCAGTTCATGCCCACAACTTCAGTAAAAAATGCACAAAAGGACAATAATGCCCATGACTCCCCAAGGCAGCATGAAACAGCAGGAAATATGGCAGGCATCAGCTACAAGTTGGCAGGGGCCATGTCAGTGGTAGTAAAAATGCAGTGCATGATGTGCAGTGCCTTTATAATTGGTGTTTGTGGACCACTACCCCCATCACAGTATCTACAGAATATTACCTAAAATGCACACTATAGCATAAATGCACATACAGTAGCATGCAGTATTTCCTCCATGCTGTAGCACACTTCTACATGTTGTAGTTACATAAACATGTACTCTACACTGAGCACAACTCTCATTCATTCTTCTGCCCTCATATACTTGATTATTAAAGCTGTGGGCATGGCAGTGTGTGCTTCTCTTGGCCCACAGGGAATTCACATTAGCCATATTTCTTTTCAGCTGAATGTCACTTTAGCCATGTATCCCCAACTAAGTGTAATACAGTGAAATGTCTCACTGCCTAGGTGCCTGAACCCCTAGCCATCCATCTGCAGGTGCTAGGCCAGGACATTATGAATTGGGGTCATCCATTATATAAGGAAAAACTACTGGTCAATAATAATAAATGGGGCAAACAGAGGGAGAAGCCCTGGGAGAAGGGTGTTGGGATACAGTATATCAGTTTAAGGGAAAGTGTTAATATATCAGGTAACAAACCCTATCAAGGTAGAAAAACATTTAAAAGTCAAAGCAGCATTCTGTCTCAAAACAATTACTAATTTACTGAATATTGTCAATTTTACTTTGCATGCAAAGGATAGTAACTCACAATAAGGAAATATTTTGAAGAGTTTCTCATTGCGATCACTGTCACAGCGTTCCTCACAGATGATATCATTTTCATCGTCTAGTTTTACTGAAAAGGTATTGTTAGCTGTCCCATGTGGATTTGGAAATGTTTTGTCCATGGCTGCTTTCCAGAAGTACTCCGGCTTTAGGCATTTATGGAAAGCACAACTCAGTGTAACATTGTCCCCAATGTGAACCACATGATGTTCATTTAAAGATGTTGATTCCTTTGTCCCTATGGTTGAAAATAACACATATTAGATTAAAAATTAAAACTTACATTATGTGTCACATAAATGGCATTCCTGCATATGTTTAATTGTTATTGCTATATCATGGTATATAGTAATTACCTTGGCATAACAGAAATGGAGAACAACCATTATTCATCAATGAACCCTAATAAAAGAGAAGGCATCTCAGCAAACTATACCAAAGGCAGAATTTTATGTACACATCTAAAGTGTATGGTACTGAATAAAGCCCAAACATAAAACCAAAAGAGTTTCCTTATTGTAAAATCAGCTTATGTTTCAGATATAATAATTTATCTTGTTCTTCTTCAAGATATTATTATAAACCATTATCACCAAATAAATATAAATTCAAAACAGGACATAATAAATACAACATTTAAAATAATTTAAATATTTAAAGCAATGAATACATGCATGTCTTTGCTTAATATAACTTAAAACAAAGCTGATTCTTCCAGTAGGACAGGGCAGATTGGGATTACCCAATTTGAAGGAGTATTTCAGAGTTACACAGTTAAGGCTCCTATACATAGCACGAGCAGAAAAGTGTAATTCAAAACAGAAATGGATGATGCTGAAATAGGGGGAAGCTCAAGAAGCAATGAGAGACTGAGATTGTGGACACAGGCCTTTAAGGAGAATAACAAATAATCATACAGAACATTATATCCATAAAGTAGCAGAAAGTATTCTTAGAACTAAACAAGGGAATGAGGAAAGAATATTCTGCCAATAGGGATGACTGCAGTTAGGGATATAAACAATAGATAAGAGGAGCTGGAATTTATTGGAGAAAAACAAAAAAGGAACCACGGTATTGAGAGCACATAATTCAAAAGGGAAAGGTAATTAATGGGAAGAGGCCAAGAATTTATTGGGAATGCAGGTTGGAGATTGCCTTCCCTATCAAGGATTGATATCAGAGTATAAGCAAAGAGAAAGAAATAGGGAGGGGTCCTAAATGAAATAAAAGCACTGGTAGAGATTTTAATAGAGTCTAAAACAGAAGCTGCCATTAAAAAGGAATAATTAGTAGAGCATATACAATCTTGCATGGTAACTATAAGAATCAATTAGAGGAGGTTAGAAAGGATTGGGAAGAGAGATTGTATAAGCAATTCACAAAGAAACAATGGGAGGATATATGTATGTCTCCCAAATATTCAACAAAATCTAGAAGATTTAGGATTTTTGCTTGGAAATGTTTACATAGATATTTTTATACCCCAAGTAGATTCCACAGAATTTTCCATCAGGTAGGCAGCAAATATTGGTGGTGTGATGGGTTCCAGGGAACATATTTTCTGGGAATGTGGTGGGTTGGTGGACTTTAAGGACTCCCTGCAAAATGCACTGTTGGAGATGCTGGGTGGGTGGATTTGTGAGATGAGAAAGATGATTTTTGTGAACTATGATACAGAATCAGAATTGCCTACACATGGTAAGATCTTACTATGTTTAATTATGGTGGCTGACAAAAAAGCAATTACTAAAAAAATGGAACTCAAAATCTAAACCAACTTATATTAGAAGTAGTGAATATAGTAACAGCGATAATACAACTAGAAATGAAATCTTTAGAAAAGAGTAGGAGCAAACTACACAGGAAAAATGGGAATTATGGGAACAATGCATACAGGGGAGGAATGAGGTTTAAAGGAAGGCAGGACTTAAATGAGCTATGTAATCTTTGACTGAAAATTATTGTTTAGATTATAACTGATGTATAATGTTTGCAACTGGAAGGGTGTCAGTATGGTTTGTGATATAAAATGCTTGCACTAGGATTGTGTCAGAGTGGTTTGTTTTCGTTTATATAAATGTATGATTGCTTATGTCATAAGTGATGGTTTAATAAAAATGTTTCTTGTTTAAAAAAGGGGGCAGGAATTGAATATTTTATGTAATGTTGCTTAGCTTATATGATATATAACAATATATGTGAAGTATAATGTTTGTTAATATAAATTTTTTAATACAGTTTGATTACTTTTGCATAAATGTAAATATGCCTATGTCACAAGTGATAATTCAATAAAGGTTTATAGGTTCAGAGGTTTATATGTGTGTACTAGACTAATGGCCCTGGGGCCTTTACAAGCCTAGCCCACAGAAGTGCCCTGGCATCGTGCCGCCTTTCGTTAGTTCCCAGTGCCTATATCAAGTGGAGCCACTGGAGTGATCCCCGGGGTGAACTTTCTATTTCCCATTCACTCATCAAGATTTCACTTGAAGAGGGCTAGTGAGATGCTCTGCTTGACATGTATGAGAAGTCTATTCCAGAGCATGGGTAGTCTCTGGGTTATGAACCTGTCCCTCCAACATGTTCTGTTGATGGTGTTAAAAAAAAAAAAAAATATATATATATATATATATATATATATATATATATATATATATATATAAAAACTTAAAACCATATGTAAACAACTGTCACATATTATGAGTAGGTCTGGTGTGTAAGGTGAAATAAAATTGCATTAGGTATGCAAGGAAAAACACTTGTATGTAATCTTTTTGTAATTTCATTTAATTTACCATCAAAATATTTTTATGGTCACCATTCATGTTATGTAACATTCTAAAAATTGACTAGACAGAGGATCAGTGAACAGAATCACATAAATGTGTTTGGCTAACGCATTCTCTCATCCTCCTTTTTGATATCAGTTGATATATTTCAAAATTATGTTGAAGCATCTGATGAACATATTAATGTAAAATGATCCAGGGAAACAAACTGCATTCTACACAACATAACTGGGATTATAAATAATGAATACTGGAAACTTGATACCCATGGCAAGAAGTGCAAAACATACCCCTCAACCATACAGATTTTTGCAGAATGTGCAGATTTTTGCCTCATATTTTGGGTCTATTTCTCATACAATTGTTTCCTGGCAAATCATTGAGCATTGAAATGAGATAATAATGACACCATTTGGGTTTTAGACTTAATACCTTTAAGAAAATTCATGCCTATGCAAAACTTGTTATTTTATCAACAAGTTTGTAAGAGCCATATTTAAAATGTGCCCCTATTTGTGGGCCTTTTTCCCCCATTATTTATGGCTTTGTCCAAATTTCTTGCTCTAAGAGGTTGAGAGGTATGGTGCAAAATATGTTTTGGACATATGTTTACAAATGTGTAATGCTCATAAATCAATATGTCACCACCAAAACAGCATAAATTGATTAATGGTTATGCTATATTTCCAAAATGTCCCCAGCATGTCTAATCCATTTAACTAACTTTGTTTTTGTAGAACAACCTCTTCATTCTTAGTCAAAACTTATCAAAATCTTCCTAAAACACATCTCATAGCCTGTACATATATATTACATTTACTGATGAATTATACTCTTTTGGAACTACTACATTGTTATAACTGGACTACTCAATTACCTCATTTACTTCATTGTGAAGCATTCTGTTCACAATTTCTTAGACATTTACTGTTTAATATGATCTGGGCTACCCTGTTTTCTGTCATTCAGTAGTTGCATAAAAATGGTCAACACAACACTCATTATGCTTTTACATAAACTGAGCAAAGGTTTTCTTGTATTTGACTTGGGACAGGTGGCAGCAATGAAAATGTTGTAATTTACTTCAGTCAGCATTTTTCCTGATGATCTCATATTGTGGCTTAGTGTAATCAACATTTAAATCGATATCTAAAAAAAGCACACAAGTAGCATTATACTGGTAGATAATCTTCAGATATAGTTACTATGATAACAACATTCTATGAGCAGATCCACAGAACTCTTCTATATAAGGAAAATCTCATCAAGAAAACTTCAGTAACATAAAATGCATTTCAAAAATTAATTATCAAGAGAAAAAAAATGTGTTGCTATTCACAGTGCAACAACTATACATGCATATTTTGAACCACATTGGCTCAGCACTTATAACTGTTACCTCACAGTGCTTGGTTTTCCTGATGGGTTCTCAGCAAGGGCACCTTCTTTGTGGGTCTGCCCTTCCTCCTTGTGGTCACTTGTGTTTTTCAACAAACAAAACAATGTTCCAAACCATGGGGTTTCACAACAACCAAAACTAATTGGCTGTCTGCCCCAGTGTTGTTTTGTTTTGTCTTATCACTTAGCTTTTGCAAGTGCTCTAGTTTACTCTCAAATCACAAAGATGCACCCTAGGTGAATCACAGATCCTCCAAATTGCCTGTAAGGGTGCATGCTATGTGTGAATATGAGACAGTGTATGTACGTGAGTCTTGTCATAGGATGGGACACCATCCAAGACAACTTTTAAGTCTTGTATCCACTGAGTGTTAGAAGAGATTCAAGTTTACACGACCCTGATTTGTATTAAATGGGTAATCAGAAATGAATGAATTAACTTGGGATTTAACATGCATCTATACATCTCAACTGTCCAGATTTTTGCCTCATAGTTTTGGTCTATTCCTCATAAAAATTGTGTTTTTTTTTTAGATTTTTGTGGAAAACCAGTGAGAACTGAGTTCACTAAATAATGACAGGCATTTTTCTGTTAATAAAATTACGACTAAAAATATATTACTTGTCAAAATAACTTTAATTCAGACAGCAAAGCATTTCAGTAAATGCTCTTCTGAAGAATGTATGTTTTACAGCCGCTCACTTAAAGTATCCATATAGAGGTTTAATGATTTTATACTGTCTGTGGCAAAAATGTCATTTGCAATGTAACTACAGTACTTAAAGGATCTTAAAACCCTGAGTGCCTTTGCTGTAATAGGGTCCAAAATTATTAAATAACTGACTTTCAAATCAAGAAAAACTAACATACGCTTGTTGGCTTTTTGCCATTTAGCTGCTTGTATTTGACAGATCATACTACAAATCCCTAATAAGTAAAACTGGAATATGTTTACAACATCCAAAATCAAAAGTCTCTCTGAAGCTCTAAAACACATTAGAGAATGGGCAAACTGTACATCAACACCCTGACTGGAGAACGAACATTCTCCAGCAGGGTATTAATGTACAAGTAATGCCCGCTAACAAACAAGTCTGACACTTCACTGCAGCATATCAAGTTGCTGTAAAGCTCGGACTGCAAAAAGAACTAGGGGCCATTATTTTTACACTCGCTAAGCAGCGGTTCTGCTATTTAGCGAGCATAAAATGTAAAACAAAAAAAAAGAGAAAGACAGTTTGCTTGGATGTGTGTGTGTGTGTGTGTGTGTGTGTGTGTGTGTGTGTGTGTGTGTGTGTGTGTGTGTGTGAGGGAGAGAGAGAGAGAGAGAGCAAGTGAGTGAGAGAGAAAGCGAGAGTGATGTTGTGTGACTGAATGCATGTATGAAAGCAGAGGAGACTGTGTGTGTGAGAGAGACTATGAGAGAGTGAAAGCGATCTTGTGTGACTGAATGCCTGTATGAAAGCAGCAGAGACTCTGTGAGAGACTGAGAAAGAAGGTGAGACCAATCTTGTGTGAGTGAATGTGTGTATGAAAGCAGAGGAGACTGTGTGTATGTGTACGTATTTGTATAGATGTGAAAGCAGAAGGGATTGTGTATGTGTGTATGGGAGAGAGAATGGGCTCTATTTTTATATATGTTTGATGTAAAATGCTTCCTCCAACACCACTGACATATACTACAGCAAATTTGAAACATTAGGCAGAGGAACTATTTTACATTAAAAATATAAAAAAATAATATAGTACATAAAAAATAAGCAAGTAAAACACAACAATTTTACAGAGATACCATTCTCTAAGCGCAATAATGCCTTCCAGGGTGTGTGTTAATGTGTAATTAACACCCTTCCAGGGATGTAGAATCTGGGTGGGCATTAATTACACATTATACAATGACTGGCTATTAATATTCAAAAACAAGCACGCTGATTGGCCAGCCCATAAATCCGAGAATATACCAATGGGAAAAGGTCCTGTTGCCCAGACTTTTCCCATTAGTATATCATAATTTTTTCACTTTTCTTTTTTAAACAAACAAAAAAAAGAAAACAGAAGACCTGAAATGAACGAGGGAGATGGTGCAGGCAAAAATAAAAGGACAATCAGGTACGTTCTGCAAAACTATAGAATCTTACCTGATTATTTTTTTTTTATTTTGTCTGTCCCGTCTCTCCCTCATTCGTTAAAAGTCTCCCGGTTTCTTTTATTTTATTTTTTCCAATAGAGAAAAAAAAAAAGCAATGGAAATCTTTCTTTCTGCATTGCTTCCTTTGCACAGCACCGATGTACGGAGTATGCATGGGAACACAAGCCCCATATGCATGAGCAGTACATCAGAAAAAGCCCCAGGATACCACAAAAATGAAGAAAGGCAGCAAGGAGGCATTATACAAAGACATTGGCTGGGATTCAATAAAGCTTACATGGAGCGATTCTTCATGTCTGAATAGTGTAGCAGCTCTGGCACTGAATATGGCTGCTGAGCGATCCAGTAAATAAGGCTGAGGGTGTGCACGAGCCACCCAGCACTATTCCAACACGGATGTGATGGACTAATGCTAATCACTTCATTTGCTGGTGAAAACCATGCAAATGAGGTGAATTAGTGATTCAGCAAGCAGACAGGCATCCATGTCAGAGCCGTGTCTGCTGCAGAAATGTATTCAGTTACTAACCGTGTACATTTCTACAAAAATCAAAATTGGGGGCATGACAGCTAAAAGTAAAGCATGTATTAGGAGTATTAGACATGCCAATGGCCAAACATGGCCACTGGCATGCAAAACTGTTTCAAAATTATAGAAATCAGAGTTTATTTTTTTGGCCGATTTCAGCCATTTAAGCTTAGCACAGTAGCATGCAAACGAGATTCTGCAGAAAATAAAAAAAATGTAAAAAGATCATTTTAGGTCAAAGATGAATTTTGGCATTATAGTGGGCAGCATGCAGAACCAAAACAATAACAGGTAACAGTGGTAGCTAAGGACATAGGCTCCGCTGTAGTGGTGTAATAAGGAACTAAGGCAGTGGGGTATGCAAATTAGCTAAATTTATGGAATAGCAAAATGGGAGACTGTGTTCACATGCACCTAACTGTGTAGGAGCTATAATGGGGTAGTTTAAACAGGAGAAGCAACTGACATTAAAAGGAGGTGTGTCATGCTTGGTGTAAGCACATTGGAGCTCTGCGGCACCTATTTGCGCTCAGCTAAGCACAGCTAAGCAAGGGGGGTGTCTGAGGCTGCTTAGCTGTGCTTAGGAGGCAGCTTAGCTGTGTTAAGCTATTTCAAGAACTGAGGTGTGTGTTCATGTCCAGAGGAGGGCTTTTTCTACTCAGCAATGTTCACACTTGCTAAAACAGTTTGCATGGAGCACTGCAGGGCTTAAACAGTGTGAAAAAAGGAAATAGCAGTATAAAGGAAATGACCTACAAATCACTAAAAACAGCCTCTCCTAGTCAGTGGCCCATCCAAACCCCTCAATAATACAGCTGGCAGTTGGAATGTATCATAGTCAGCCAATCACACAGACAGCATTTGCAGCACAACAGTATAAAGTATGCAAACACCTTTCAGTCTGTTTTTTCCCACAAACCCTGCACCATTGGTGTACACAGTTGGGAATTTTAACTGACAAAATGTTAGGGGCTGCTGTCATTTTGATACATCAGTATGTGCTAGAGAATGACAGCGGTGAGGAGGATAATGCTGACAACCATCCCAGACTGAGGAGGAGGAGAAGATTGTTCAGAACCAGGGTAACCTACAAGGGCTACATGATCTGGAGATACTAGCACTACAGGGTGGACAGGGACATACTTCAGCAACTCACTGAGCTGTGCCGGCCTCACCACAGACCCAGAGCCAATAGAGGGGAACCCATCACAGTTGAAAGCAAGGTATGTGTAGCCTTAAGAATACTAGCTACAGGTACCTTCCAAAGACCTACTGGGGACATTATGGGGGTCTCAAAGGCATCTGCAAGGGCTATCACTCCATCAACTGCCAGATCATGTGTAATGCCCAGGGCATTATCATGAATGTGTGTGCTGGCAGCCCTGGTAGTTATCATGACTCCCACATCTGGCATGCCTCACAGCTGTACCAGGCATTTGCCAGCAGGGACATCTCATATGGCCATCTGGTGGGGATGCTGGCTATGCACTGGAGCCGTGGATGATGACACCCATCAGAAATGCACACACCCACTGAAGAACACCATAATGAGGCACATGCACAAACCAGGAATATTGTAGAGCATGTGTTTGGGATGCTCAAGTCACAGTTATGCTGCCTCAACATGTCCAGTGGAACCCTACAGTACTCTCCAGCCACATGTGCACACATGTTCAAAGTATGTGTCATGCTACACAATATGATCCTGCAGAAACAGCTGCAGCAGGAATGTCACAGGGAAAGGCCATACAGCCCCCCCCATTGTTAAAGTCCCCACAGGCACAGGGGGGACTTGGAGGAGGTACTCCCTGAGCCTGCTCCTGTAGACAGTTGGAGGCGTGCCCAGTAGGCAAAGAGGCAATGCATAGCACAAAAACTGACACTGTAGAGACCCAGGGCCTGACACCTGTCTCTGACTCACACATACAGTAAAATGGATGACACACACATCACACTATCTGTATCTTACCATGTATAGGATGTGTACTTTGTGCATCCGACAGAGCCAGCCGTCAAGCACTGTCCTCACAACTGTCGCAGGCACAAGGTAAGTCAGTCTTCTTAACAATAAATGAATGCAGTAATATGTTGTGGTAGCATAGCTATGGTATCGCTGCATGCATGCAAGGGAATGGGATGGCCTACCAGGATAGCAGCAGACAACCGACAGCTATGTGGGGCAACAGGAAATGTCCACCCAATACTGGCTTCCTCAGTGTATGCAGTAGTTCCCTAGGTGACAAATCTCACTGCTTTATATGTGGGGGGCTAACTAACTAGGGGATCATAGGTCACATGCATGGATGTCAAAGTGGGGGTCCCATACTCACCCTTCAGCCTCAACCAGCAAGTCAGCCATAGAAAACCATACAGAAATGTCTGGTAAAAGCCCACAAATGGGGACAATGATGAAATATTCCCATACAGACTTACACAGTGATATCACAGCAGGTCTTGCAGTTGCAGTAAGGCTCTGAAGGGTAAGAAGTCTGAAACCCTAATGTCTGCCAATACAATCTAATCTGTGGTCTTTAGTGATATGCCTGTATTCTCCAAGACAGGCACAATACTATGTTAAATGGAACCAAAATGTAAAGGGAACATCAGCATAGTCTGTGCAAATGTGGACAGTTGACAGGTGTGACCCCCTCCCCACATACTTATGTTCCCATAGAAATCCAGTAACATTAATGTTTGTAGGGTATTAGCAGCAGAGCACACATTCCCAGGAGTGTCGCACTCAACTTGATAACTTGTTGCATGTCCACAATATGCAGGGGTTAATAAGCTATGTATATGTGTGGTTAACACTGTCAGTATGTGGCCTGCACTTACTCTTGGCTGCCGTGTTTTCGTGGCCTAGGTATAGTACTGTGGTTGACAGGGTCCATGTTCTAAGAACTACAGTGACAACTATTCTGCATGTCAAATACAGCTACGGTAGGAGTTGTACACACTGTCCAGATGTCAATATCTGTTACTGCAGGAAAGCTGGACAGGTCAGAGACAGGGGGCCACCCATATGGATAGTGCACAGCTCAGAGTAACCCACACAGTGCCTAGCATACCTCTCAACTGTACAGACTTTTTGCAGAATGTCTGGAGGTTTGCATCATATTTATGGTCTATTTATCATGAAATTGTGTTTTTCTAGCAAATCACTGGCAAATCACGAACGACTAAAGTCAGAAAATAACGACAGATTGTAGTTTGAAACTTCATACCCTTTAGGAAAATGCATAATAATGCAAAATCTGTTATTGTATCACCTTTCTAGGTTTGTAAGGCCAAAATTAACAATGATACCTATATGTAGGCCTTTGTCCCCAAATTACTTATGGCTTTGTCCAGATGTCTGGTTCTAAAACGTCAGGAGGTATGGTGCCTAGTAGAACAGCAGGTACCTGAAGGTCAGTGTACAGGCAGGATATAAAAGGCTGCCAACTTACTGTGTCAGCACTGACAAAATGTCACTGGCCAACATCCATACCCTGGAATGATAGGTTGTCACAGAAGGAGCACAAGTATGCCTTGTATATCTGTTCCGCTTATCCTACCATTGCATTTGCCTGCCAACTATTTGCAAAACAAGAAAGGGTCATGTCAAAACATCAGTGGCAGATAGTGGAGAAGCAGACGTCATACCCATAAGAGAAAGCAAGCAAATACCAAACTGATCTCCCAACTGTCTATGTTTGGCAGAACAGTATTAACACTCTGTCCCCATGTGTGGGCCTTTGTCTGACTGTCATATATGGGCCTGTCCAGATGTCAGTCTGTGATGGTTTGACAACTAGGCCAACATGTAGCCTCATAATAACATATAGTAACACAAGCCGTCTGAGGACCACATCAAATGTAGTGGTGCAGTGATGGACAACCTGCTAAATAGGTACACTCAGAGATGCAAAGTCTATAATCTTGTATGTGATGTTATGGCATTTACCTCACTCACACCAGAATTACAAATGCATAACAGCAGCCACTGTGGGCAAAGCCTGTGACTGGACTATAGAAGGACAAAGAGACAGACATAAGGGGAAGGGGAACCATTGGCCAGACAAGCGGAGAATGTGCACACCACAACAAATTGTGCAGTAACATAGGTGCCATGTAGTGTATGGAGTCATTGAACATCACTTGCAAGTATACAACACACACCCATGTAAGTGGAGGTCCGCAACAAAACAAAAACCCAAACAAAGGACACCTCAGAGGCAAAAACACATAAGAATTCCACAAAACTACACACCACAAACTATGCAGAGTCCACAAACCAGGGTCTTGCAAACACTAAGGCCTCACCATACACCCAACATATTACTCATATAAGACTCTACTGTGAGGCACACAGATGTGCCTCTCACCAGGCAGGATAAGGAGAAAGTCATGGTCACGTGTTTGTCAAGTGCCATAATCTGCCATATCACACATGCACTCATGTTACCCCACAACAGGTACAGGTATCAGTCCGGCCTGGTCCATCGCAGTGTGAATGATGTCAGATGTACCTCCCTGGACAAGAGGAAGACAGACATGATTCAGCTTGCAGAATATATGTCCCATGCAGCTATTTCCCTAGCCCTAAGCAGCAGTCTGCCATCACCCAGAATGATGACTCAATGCAAACAGAAAATGATTATCAGTAGCACTTGGCTGCCATACTGGTGTCATCCCAGGGGGATCCACTGCCTGGCAGCCTGGGAACATATGATCAACAGGCCACACTGCTTTGCTAGAGATGGCCTGTATCTGTCTCACTTGGCCTTCAGGCCTCTGGCAAAGGGCCTTGCCCCCCCATAGTGCTTTTGTAGGGAAAGTCATGGGGTCCATACTACCAACATAAAACACTCAACAAAATGCAAATTAAAGGCCATGCTGCTAAATGCTAGGAGTCTAAGCAGGAAAATGCACTCATTGCAAGGAGTTGTATGCCTGGAAGATGCTGACATTTGTGCACTAACAGAAACCCGACCCACAGCCACTGAGAGAAACCCATCCTTACTTGATCACTCATCCTATCCCACAGCCAGACCCCAAAATGTGGGCAGCAAAGCCAAAGGAGGTGGAGTACAAATATATATTAAACAGACACATACCTCCAGGCTGGTCAAACAGTCTAACACACACAAGACACTCCAAGTGCAGTCAACTGTTGACAAGACCGCTATGCAAATTATACATAGCTACAGGCCAACATATCTGATTCAGGACACCCACCCTACATATCTTGCCCTCTACAAATCTATCAAGATTCCACCCATCACCCTGATCCTGGCTGATGTATATTACCTAAACATTGATTGGGAATCCAACCATGTCAGAACAGAAATGCACAGAGATGCCCCCATCTTATCAATGCTACATCCTTAGGACAGCCACTTGGTACTCCCACAAGATGTGATACCTATGTCGGACCTGGCAGTAACCAACATGATCAACCACTGCAACACCTGGACGGTATCATCCTCCCTGGCAAGATCCGACAGAAAAGCGGTCACATGTCATATCACCATCTGTCCTGACCCACTTCTAGGCTTGGTAAAAGAAAAATGTCCCACAAGCTGATCACAACCACCGGAGGGATGGTATAAACCACTGAACAGCCACCTACCCCAGTAGAGGAACAGGCATCAACTTTGGAATGACACAAAACTAGCATGCCAACATATAGATAGAGATGCACAGAATCAGGAATACCTGACAGGACAACATCACTGTCTGCAAGGGATAGTAAACCTGTCTGCAAACATCTGCAATAAAGTAACTATATACCAAAAGGATAACATTGCTGTCCAGGACCAAGAAGGAGCAGGTGCATAACTGGAAGTAATCACCCCTTAGCCTGAACAAACAAACAAATAAGAGCACCAGTAAAATCCACTCAAGGCAACTCTAAGTCCAAATTCCCCACATCTAAGACAGACAATCATAAGGCCTTCCTCACATATGTCTGCATTCCCAAAGGAAGCTCCCAGATCTGTGCAGAACAGGTGGTCAAGGACACCACATACACAAATGCAGTAGATACAGGCATTCCACTGGCTGACAGATTCAATGGAAATGTCTTCCCTCTGCCCCCCATCAGGAAAGCAGGACATCCCCAGTACCTGAACACCCAACCCTTATCACTAGGGAGCAGGGCATCACTGTCCTCTCAAAGTCAAGAGGACAGCCTCCATGTAACCTGAATAGATCCTAGACTGCAAACTACATGAACACAGGTATGAACTGGCAGCATCATTATGCACGCTACACACCCAAAGCCTGAGTACTGTCTATGTCACAGCCAAGTGGCAGACAGCCACTGTCATCCTTTTACACCAAGGTGGAGTATTCACCAATTCAGGAAATGAAATACCCATCAGCCTAACTAGCCTGATCCGCAAGGCCATGCAATGGATTATCATGGATCACATTAACAGGGACATGGGCAAAATGTAAATACATTACCCTACACAGTCTATCATCCTCACAGGAGGTATGTCAGTGAACTCTGGATGACTTCCCTGAGGCAGACGACAAAAGCATGGATGAAGGAAAGATGGTGCACTCTGGCCACCATGATCTAGCCAAAGCCTTACACACCATTCCCCACTTACCCGTAGTACATGAACTCTGTCAACTAGGCATTAATCTATATGTTACCAGATGGGTATCAAACTGGTTCACTGATAGAATTCACATAATCATAATAGGGGTAGCCAGCTCAAACAGTACACCCGTAATGAGTGGCATACCTCAGGAATCAGTCTGGGGGCCTCAGGCATATGGGATATACTTCCCTGAGGTGCAGGGCAAAAACACTGGCCCATGGCTGACCAAGTTGTCAGATGTCTACTGCCATGTACAGGAAAAATGTGAGGACGAATAATGTCCTTCATCATAATAGCATGCACCCAAAACATACCAAGTTGAATGTTCTTAAGGGACAGATCTTTTGTGTGATGCGACTGCACAGTGATGATAGTAAGTTGAGTGATGCCCTACTGATTCTCAAACACGAATTTATAGAGAGAGGCTATAACTGCAATATGACTGATTTTCAGATCGCTGAAGCCTGGCGTGAAAGGCAAGGGAGATGTAAACCTTATTTTCCCAATGCTCCCCTCAGCCGTGTAGCCTTAGATACACCTGGTTCAACCAGTCTTTGGACCATAGGAAGGAATGATATTGTAGACAGGTAAGGATGCCCTTGACCTATGCGAGTGACATCCATGTAGTTTGTGATGTCATTAGGAACAATTGGGACATTCTCTCCACAGTACATGAACTAGAAGGAGTGATAGACCAGCAACCCTATTTTGTATTCAGGAACAATGGGTCACTCAAAAAGCAGCATTGCTACAGGTCTCACTTTATGCCTTCTCAGACTCTATCTGAGAGAACTGGCACATACATCTGTAGGAGATGCAGGGCATGCACTCATGTACATACAGGTGGACAGTTTACGCATCCATCATTAGGGTTTAAGATAGAAAGTGTTTTTTATGCTGACTGCCAAACTAAAAATGTAATTTACTTTTGCTGTTGCACTATGTGTTTTTCATTTTATGTAGGCAAAACCAATAGGGCATTCAAAGATAGGATATTGGAACATCTAAGAGATATTAAGAATGCCAAAGAAACTAGTGCCCTAGCCATGCATGTAGCTAAAGAAGGACCTAGGCATAGTTTTAAGTTCTTGGTGTTACAAATTATGCATAGTACTATGAGGGGAGGTGATTTGGTGAATAGAACTGAATCTAATGAACAGAAATGGATTATACGGTTTCAAGCAGACAACCCCCCCCGGCCTAAATAGTAAAGTTTCTTTTAAGCCATTTCTCAAGGCTAGAGCTCTCAAGCATTGATTTTCATTTTTAATTTTATTTCAGATGATATATGTTTTTATTGCTGTGATGAACAGTGAGTTCTCTATCAATTATATTTTAACATTGTAATAATTTTAGTAATATCTATTAGTATTTTGCATATTTTCCTTGAATTTATATTTGCCACATATATGTTACAGATTTTGTTTAGCATTTATATGCATTATTATTATATTATACATCTTAATATGTTAACATTATATATCATGAGTAAGTCCTTCACAGACGTCCAGATTTGTAGGGGTTAACCATGCATTTTGTACACATCAGTTTGGTTGATTGGTTTATTTGAATGTATAAAAGGAAGCATTTCAATGTCATTTTCATTCTGGTCTGACGAAGCAGATGATATCCGTGAAAGTGCTTACTTGTTTTATTTTGATTAAATTATCTTCGTGAAACTCAACCAGCCGTGTGGAACCAGTGTGCTTTATCTGTTTTTGTTTCACTTATTACATCATTTGGTTCCCTTGTCAGTTTCAGAGGTTTTTTTTTTTTTTTTTTGACTGCAAGCTGGGAACAGTCATCAATACCCAAAGTGATGTGGATGTCCTACAAGAGGGTCTCACCAAAACAAATTCCTGATGCCAGAAACATGAATCAAGCTGAATGCCTGCCAATGCATCATCATCTCCTTCGGAGAGACTGACATCTCCACATAGTATCACAGTAACAACAATGTTCTACATACACAATCAGTAGTGAGGCAGATGGCCACCCAGGTCAATAGCAACCTGATGTCTGAGCACCATGTTGCTCCCATTGTACAGAAAGTGTCACAGATGGGACAACTCAAATGTAAGGGTATCCCATCCAGGGACAAAGAAGTCATAAGAGCCATGCATGCTAACTTTATGAGGCCAATTATTTTACTCAATGCCCCCTTCGGCATGTACCTCACAAAGCACATGCTGCATCTGGAGAGACCACAGAGATTCCCCACCAGGAGAATGCAGGACCACAAACACCTACCCTACACAGAAAGGCTAACAGCACTGTCCCTCTAATTCATTCCATACAGACTCTGCACAGGTGACCCCTGTCTGGCATACAAAGCAATCCAGACCTTGTCTTGATGGGACTGCTGCACATCTGGAGGTCAAGTCCCACTCAATCAACCTGTAGTTGCAGCATCAACCTGATCTGTCATATCAGTACGGCTTGTTGGCATGACAGATACATGTCCCACACACTCCCCCATCTGTGGAATACACTCCCTGTCCACATCAAGCAAAGTGACTCAATACCCCTAGTGATGTGCTCCCTGTATAAGGGCATGGGAAACAGAAAATACAGTCCTTTGATTCCACCTGTGTCTCTGCTGGACAGGGGCTCTGGCTGCTGACATGTTTTAACATGGGCTACACTCTCATCTGCATGGGTTATAAGGGCTTCAGGGCCAATATTCTACTAACATCATATCAACCCATCAACCTATACACAACTGTCTGTCAGTGGTTCACCACATTACTCTGTACTGCTCTGCCACTGACATACCTGGAAGTCACAGTGCTATGTAGAATATACCAAACATATAATGGACATTTCTGCTCAGCAGAATGCACTCTGTACCCACACTCATACCTCTCAATCTCTGGCAGCAAGACATCTGGACAAGGTCATAAATAAAAGTGGAACAAAGGCCCAATGATATGCATGTGTTGTAAATATTGCTCTTACAAACTGAGAAAGTTGGTAGAATAACAGGTTTTGCATTAGTATAAATTGTCTTTAGGTTATGAAGTCTGAAACACTAATGTCTGTCATTATTTTGTAACTTCAGTCTTTAATCATTTACAATTAACTTGCCATAAAAACTCAGGTTTATGTATACTGGATGAAACTTCTGCACAAACATCTGGACAATCTGCAAAAAAACTATACAGTTGAGGATATGACTTTTTAGGTAAGACGAATACCACACAAGCAGGAAATCCCCAGCCAGTATATGACCAAGTTGCTGGACTGTTTACATAGCTGTCAAGCTGCTGTAGCCACACCTCTCAACTGGCTTGATGGGCAAGAATGTCTATAGTTTGGCTCATAATATTGGTCTGTGCATCATACATCTTAATTTCTCTGGTAAAGCACTGTGAGGATCTGAGGATGTCTGTCACTAGGTAATGACACAATACATTTCAGTGTCAGACGTCAGATATGTGAGAAAATGTCTGCTAAAACAAACCCTGTAACTCTAGCAATTTTCTGTTTACTTTTGAGAGGTATGGCTGTAGCACACAAAACCCTGGACTAGAGTACAACTAACTCAGAATGGAGTCCCATGCCTACTATAGAAGGTCATACTGGGCATGCTACTACACTTAGAGAATTACAGCCCATGTCGGAACCCACATCAGACTATATAACTGTATTGTACATATATGTCTTGCATACAGACAGTTATGTACACCTTAACTGTCTCTACACACACATCAGACAGGATTACACTCAGCTAGCTGTAGGTGGCCCATATGCGATATACCTGCATCTGTTACATGTGATACACAGACATCTATATGGACAACAGATAACAATATGTCAAGCATACACACACATATACATGGGGAAAAGAGAAGCAGACAGTGATAGAAAGAGAGACACAGGGAGACACTTACAGAGAGTGAGTCATACACAGAGATACCCTGAATGGCATAGAGTGATGTCCTGCTGCAGACAGTGGCATATCGGTCATAACCAGTCACACATGCCAACATGAAGGTGAGCTCCATTGTTTAATAGTACTGAAATGGGGGATGTAATATCACATCACCTGCCTTTGTGTGTGTATGTGTGCGTGTGTGTGTCTAGGTTTAAGTATTAAGAGGCTGTTCCCACTCAGTACATTTCCCATTGCCCTACTTCACAAGATCTGGTGATGTCATTCACCTTAGAAATACCTTTGGACATCTGTTAGCCCTATAATCTCTGTAGGACACGCAATAACTGTGTATCCCTATAGTACAAATAAGTAGATAGGTAAAGGTTCTAATCTCAGTCCTGGTAAGTGTGTGTGTGTTTGTAAGTGAAACAGTTTTAGGTCATTCCCACCTAGTACACTTTCCAGTGCCCTACTTTAGCAGTCCTGCTGATGTCATTCCCTGTAAAAGTACCTTTGGACAGCTCTCAGTCCTACAAACTCTGTGGCATGTGCAATAACTATGTAACAGTATAGTACAAATAACTAGATAGGCAAGGGTTAATGTGTGTGCATAAGTGTGTGTAAAAGTGTTTGTCAGTATGTATGTTTGTAGGATAAAGTATTTTGGGGAATTTCCCACCCACAACACTTCCCAGTGCCCTACTTTAGCAGTCCTGCTGACGTCATACACCTTAGAAGTACCTTTGGATACTTATTAGATCTATAAGCTCTGTAGCGTGTACAATAAATGTGCAACACTATTGTACAAATAACTAGCTAAGTAGGGGCTCTAATCTCAGTCCTAGAAAATGTAAGTGTGTGGTGGTGTGTTTGTTTGTAGGTGAAACAGTTTTAGACCATTCCTCCCAGTACACTTCCCAGTACCCTACTTTAGCAATCCTGCTGATGTCATTCCCCTTAGAAGTACCTCTGGACTGCACTCAGCTGTGTGGTGTATGCAATAACTATGTAACAGTATAATACAAATAACTAGATTGGCAGGGGTTCTATTCTCAGTTCCGGCAAGTGTGTGTGTGTGTGTGTGTGTGTGTGTGTGTGTGTGTGTATAAAAGTGTTTGTAAGTGTGTATGTTTGTAGGATAAAGCATTTTGAGGATTCTCCCACCCACAACACCTCCCAATGCCCTACTTTAGCAGTTCTGCTGATGTCATTCCCCTAAGAAGTACCATTGCACAGCCCTCAGCCCTATAAGCTCCATGGTACATGTAAACTCTATGTAACAGTATAGTACAAATAACTAGATAGGCAGGGGTTCTATTTTTAGCTCCGACAAATGTGCGTGTGTGTGTGTGTGTGTGTGTGTAAATGTGTTTCTAAGTGTGTATGTTTGTAGGATAAATTATTTTGATGACTTTCCCACCCACAACACCTCCCAGTGCCCTACCTAAGTAGTCCTGCTGATGTCTTTCCCCTTAGAAGTACATTTGGACAGCCCTCAGCCCCATAAGCTCCATGGCATGTGTAATAACTATGTAACACTGTGGTACAAATAACTAGATAGGCAGGAGTTCTACTCTCAGTTCTGGCAAATATGTATAAGTGTGTGGAAAAGTGTTTGCAAGTGTATATGTTTGTAGGGTAATGTATTTTGATGCCCTTCCCACCCAGGACATTTCCCATTGCCATACTTTACAAGGGCTCTTGATGTAATTCACCTTAGAAGTACCTTGGGACACTATCAAGTCCTATACACTCTGTGGCACATGTGATAACTGTGTAACACTGTAGTACACATAACTAGATAGGTAGGGGTTCTAAACTCAATACTGGCAACTGTGATTGTCTGTGAATCATTTCCACTGGGGGTGTGGGTTATACCATTTTGAGGCATGTACCACCCAGTACACCTCACATTGCACTACTTTACAAAGCCTGCTGATGTCATTCACCTTAAACGTACCTGTATACACTTGTCAGCCCTCTACGTTCTGTGGCATGTTCAATAACTGTATAATACTATAGTGCAAATAATCAGACAGGTAGGGGTTCTAATCTCAATACTGACAACTATAGTAGTGTGTGTGTGTGTGTGTGTGTGTGTGTGTGTGTGTGTGTGTGTGTGTGTGTGTGTGTGAAGCATATCCCCTGTGGCTGTTGTGTGTGTAGGTTATACCATTTTAAGGCCTGTTGATCCCCTACCCATGGTATTACTTTAAAGAGCCTGTTAATGGCATCTGCCTCACATTCACCATGTTACACTATACAGCCTATGCTAGTCATCTGTACAGATGTACATGGAATATCCAGATGTTTGCAACCTATATGTGGTCTGTGTCCCCTAACAATGAGCATTCCTGTGATATCATTTCCAAATATGTCACAGTTACCATAGTGACACACATGCCAGCATCAGACATCATACCTTTATGAAACATCGTGCTGATACAAAGCCTGTCACTATATCACTTGCCCAGGTTTGCATGAGCAGTAGATGAGACCAGTCACTATTTCTGCTAGGTTATCCCACCATCCATGAAGGCATTCACAAGATTACTTGTTGTAAAAGGTCATGTGTTATGTCCCACGTATATAATCTGTGTGGAGCATGTCATGTGTAAGTAGCACTATAATACATAAAAGTGGATATGTAGGGTTACTAATATGCCTATTGGAAACTGTGTTTGTGTTTCTGCATGCACATCCCCTGTGACTGTCTTTACTGTGTGTATGTGATGGCTATACCATTTTGTGTGCCTCTTCCACCCTGTGAACTCCCCCATTGCCAACCTAGTTTCTGCCCATACAGATGTCACCCACCTTACAAGCAGAGTTCACAGTTTCTAATACAAAGCCACTGTGGTGCATGCAATGGTCGTATCACTGGGTATTGTACATAAATAGATTGGTAGGTCATTTACTCTAAGAAGTGTCAACTCCATGTGCATTTCAATGCATGTCTCCATTCAGCAGTATGTGTGTGTGTGTGTGTGTGTGTGTGTGTGTGTGCGGGTGTGTGTGTGTGTCACACGGCTCTACCATGTTAAAGGCCTCTGAACCCACCATTGGCAATCCTAACAGCCCCTGCAATTGTCACCCACTTGAATAGTAGTGGCAGACATTGCAACACTACATTACCTCTGTGGTATTTGTGTTAGATATCTAGTGCTATTGTTTGTAAGACTGGGCAGGTAGGGGCTGTGTTCAGCCCTTCAACAGCTACCCCATGTACAGGACTATGACTCTGTGTGCACTACCAACATGAGAGGCCAGACTTGCATAAGAGATAGCAGACACTCATGCTGGTGATTGTCAGGCTAGACTAACACAGGCTAACCAGTGCCAGGAATACATACCCCAAACCTGTCATACACAGTACCATGCATACCTTCATCAACTGCATCAAGGTTGTGTGGATGGGACAGAAATGGTAGGGGTAACTGGTGCTGATAGGTGAATCTGTTGTGGTTAAAGTAATAGCTAAGACTGTGAGGGACCTAATGCCAGTACTCAAGTAACCTCCTCTGTACTACAGAACACCCAGGTGACATATATGAAGGCTAGCGGGCTGTGTCAAGGGGTATGTATGCAACGTCACACTGTCCACCCCAATTGTCCCTCACACACTGTTGCATGTAAACGCAGCTGGTAAACACGTACATATACAGCTGTACCTTGGCTATGAAAAGGTCACTGTGTTTTCACTTCGCCTTACTCATCGTTGCTACTGTCAGCAGGCCCACAGCCTGCAGACACACACACACCAACACAAACAGAATACAGTACATGACACTACTGTCAGTCAGCAATACTAAAACAATAATGCGTCATGGCTAACATGGTACATACACCTCGATGTGTGCCCATAACTTTTGCCAGCAGACAGCACCTTGCACAGCATTACATTACTACACTGTACTATATTTACCCTGTGCATCCGACCCATATTAGCATGTCCCTGCATTGATGGTATGGATAACAGGGATGTGGCACAGGTATTATCACATGCACAGGGTGTGGTTCGGGATTACCATAGGCCTAGGCTGGTTCATATGTTTGACATCGTGTGTGTGTGTGTGTGTGTGTCTGGAGGGGTGGTGTTCACCTGGGGTGTGCAGAGCAGCTGTGCATGTCTGGTGGTGACCAGCTTGTGATAGAGATGTGTGAGTGTTTGTATGTAAACAATCAATCCATGTGGATGCCCTACACAGGGCTATGTTGCACAGCCATGGACCATACATGGCAGGATGTACAGTTCACCGTCCCCCACTAGAGACACAGGAACTGGTTCTGCCAGGAGTCTCACTGGTGCCACCAAGCCCAAGGCCAGATGCAGTACTACTCCCCAATGGTGACTGCTGTCTGCTGGAGCCATGTCCCTGACAGGACTGGCTAGGACCAGGTGCCCATGGCCTGCTTCGGTGTGGTGTGGACAGCACCCTCCCTTCGGCAGTGCTGGTGGTGCTGCCACTATAGGAGTGTAAATGTGCACAGCCATGTGGGTTCTCCGCTGATCTTGTTGCTGATCTATGTCCACGTGGCTGACGCCCTACTCTCACCACATGCTCAAGCACAGACATTGCACAGTTGAGCAGTGACAATGTCTCACCTCACCTCACCGTCTATCCACAACATCAGCAAAATGATGTATGGCATCACAAATGCCGTGGAGGTCATCACACATGGCAGGAAGAGCTGCATTCATGACCCTGAGCATCTGTCTGGTGTTGCAGTCAGTACATGCCTGTGCTTCTATGATGGACCGTAACATGTGTCTGGTGACACCTGCTGTGACACTTGCAACAGGGGCTTGATGGGCAGCAGTCCTCCGTCAAGCACCCCTGTCCATCTGCCTGTGTGTGACCTCACCTGCTCTCTGGCTATGGCTAGTGTCTACACTCACACTTGCCATAGTCATCACACTAGCCTGTTCCATGTCACCATCTTCCAACTGTCCATTATCTGTGGCTGCTGGGAACTAAGTATGTGTGGGCATACTGACTGTGTGCAGGGAAATTGTGGGTGAAAGTGGGATACCAACCAATGGCACAGATTCAGCCCTGACAACCCCACCTGTGCCTCACTATGACCACCAACATCATCAGAGTCAGCTAAGACACTGACATCAGCTTGTGAGGAGGAGAGGTACCAACCTCCATGTTCACCTGTGAGGGGAAGACAACATATGTAAATTAATACCCTGCAGTATAATGTTTGCTGACACACACACACACACACACACACACACACACACACACACACACACACACACACACACACACTCTTGGTAAAGTCTGGCACATCTTTGCTACCTATGGGCCCTTCAGGTAAGACTTTATGGTAGTTCTGACTGCCACAATCCATCTCTTTAACAGCTACTGTAAAGCCCTCAACAAAGGGTGACAAATCCTACTGTGTGATGAGCCTGTTACCAAATTGTAAGTGTGACCAAAACCAAGGCTATTGGAGGGAGTTATACAGTGTCACCAAGTGAAAGTACTGTAAGAGCTGACTTACTGCCATACAGACCAGACACAATGACAAGGTTTAACGATATGTGATAATAATTAATGAAGGAACAAGAGAATACTCTATCAATGCTGTACCTACACAGTTCAGACTCACAGGGATCAATTTCAGACAACATTGCAGGCCAGTCTGCAATACATACAGGAAACATGTAAAGTACTAGGTGCATAGGTTTATAGGAGAATACTAGGCTATTGGCCCGGATGCCTTCATAAGCCTATTCCAGACTTTTGCCCATGTCTCTTCTAAGTCAGCACCTGTTTCCCCTGTCCATCTGGGACACGCAGGATCCCAGGGGTGTCTTTTCTGTCTTCCATGCAGTCATCCAGCTTCTTCTATGGAGGTACTCTGCTAGGCATGGGGATGGAGTGTATTTTACAGACAGTGTATTGTGTGGGACACTAAACTATCCTGCCAACAAGTACTATTCATGTCACAGACCAGGTGAGGGCCTTGCATGTGGGTTGCGTGAGTGGGGTTTGTCTTATGGATATGCACAAATGCCATCAAGGCTGGTTTGGAAATGGCCTTGTATGCCAGACACAGGTCGCCTATGATCAGTCTGTATGACACTGAGTACAGGGACTGGGCATTCAGCTGATTTGTATAGGATAGGTGTTGTAGACCCTGGATTTGCCTGGTCAGGAACCTCTGTGGTCTCTGCAATTGCTGCATTTGCTTGGCAAGGTACATGCCAAAGGAGCCATTGTACTCAGTAATGCATCTGATAAGGGTGGAGTACAGGGATGTTGTGGCCTCCTGGTTCCTGGATGACATACCCATATTTGTGAGGTAGGCCATGTAGACAGCCTTCCGTACAATGGTGCCAACATGGTGGGAAACTGTCAGGTTGCTATCAACCTTGGTGCACAAGTCACCTCACACTTGATTGCATGCTCAGTACATTGTTATTACTGTCATAATTAGTGTGGATGTGTCTAATTTGTAATCAAAGTTAGACTTGGTGTAATTCACCTGTGACCTTATTTGCTTGTTCAGACAAAGGTGACATTGCTTCCAATTTGGCACCTGCTCCTTCTTGGCCCTGTCCAGCAATTATTTCCACCTATTAGGGAATTTGTGTATTGCTGCTGTCCACCCCAGAGGTTTACCCTACCTTGAGGGAGATGATTTTGTCCTGTCAGGTATTGCTGAGTCTATACAGCTATGTAGGTGCTCATATAGTATTGTGGTGTAGGCTTGGACACTACTGCTAGTTCCAACTGATGGCACGGTGGCTGTAAAGCTACTTATACCTGCTCTGAGGAGATTTATAGTCAATTTTGGAAAGTGTTTTTTGTTTGACCCTGACAAGGGGGGATGCAGGGGAGATGGTGACTTCAAAAGTGATAGCTATTTGGTCAGATCTTACCAAGGAGGATGACACTGTAGGAGCACTACAGTTGCTACTCATCTTGGTTAGGGCCAGGTACGGGATATTTCCATTTGTCATAGAGGTGTTGACCAGCTGATCCAAAGCACTGACATTGACAAAGCCGAGGAATCTCTGTGCATTCATGTTCAGGTAGAATAGGTCATGCACACTATGGGTGGGTAGTTAAAGTCACCCAGGAGCAGATTCAAGCAAGTCCAGATAGGTGTAGTGGGTGTCCAGAGTCATGGTTGTAGGTCTGTACTGAGCTATGATTTGAATAGGTGTTTTGTCAACAGTTAACTGCATTTGGGATATCTGCCATGCATCATACTGTTTGACCAGCTTGGAGGTGTGTATGTGTATGATAAAGTTTAAAACTCCACCTCCTTTGGCTTTGCAGCCCTCCATTTGTGGTCTAAAAGTATGGTAAGATGAGTAACCTGGCAAGGTTAGTGTGCACTCCACAGCTTTAAACCAGGTTTCAGTGACTGCACAAATGTCAGCATTCTCCAGGACATAGTACTCTTGTAATGACATTAGTTTCATGCTAAGACTCCTAGCATTTAGCAGCATTACCTTCACATTTCGTTTATTATAAGCTTTCATGCTAGCAATGTTCTGCTCATGACTTTGCCTACAAAAGGGACTATGGGGAATGCAAGTGTCTTTGCCAGAAGCCTAAAGCCCAGGGGAGTCAGATGAAGGCCATTTCTGGCAAAGCATTGTAGTCTGTCAATCATGGACTGTCATGTGATTGAGAGAGCAATGATTCCAGGCTCTTAAAGTGATTGCTTCTCTCATATATTGTGTTCTTAGGTGGTAGTAGCACACAGTTGTCTGCTTACATAAGGCAGTGGCTACACTGTGTCAGGATGCCCACATCAACTGGGCTAGCATGAGAAAGCACAAGAAAGCACAGGCAATTGTCAGCATCTGTGGAAGAGAAGTCAGGAATAGTGGACTGGGTACTATCTCAGGATAGCACCTATAGGTGTGAGTATGGCTGGATAACATCAAGACAGTACCTGCAGGTGAGGGCCTCGCTCACATAGGAGTGCACATAAGGGAAAGGCATGCAACTGGGATACCTCTCAAAGTGTTAAAACTGCACAAAGCCATGCACATGCTGGGTTTAAATACCATAACACCAATGGTAAAATAAGAACACTGGGAGTGACCGATCAAACCTTGTCCCTGAGCTCTTAGCTCAACATCCTATGCAGACCAGTGCCAACCGGTTTACCTACTCTCAGTAAGTGCAGGCAGGCCCTGGACAACACTAGATGGTGTAGCAGGAAACACAAGAATCATACAAACAGATGTGACTGCAACAAAGCCTGTAACTAGACTATGCTAAAGATATTTAAAAATCTGTTTAGGTCAGTGGGCAGATACACACTTAAATATGTCAATAGCAAACAAGAGCAAACACATTTCAATGGATTAACCAGTCAACTAATAGTAAAGCTCAGAACAGATCCCTGTTCCAGCACTCTTCAGTCACAAAACTTCTAACTGCACACTCCTGTCACTAGGGTGCAGGGGAACCCTCTCCAAAAGAGATGACCTGGATTACTGTTCAGGTTATAGAGACAAAGCTATATTCAGCAGGTCAGGATGTAGTGAATGCTACAGCAAATAAGGTGAACCAATGTTAGACAAATACAGTTCAAATGAGCAGTCACAATGAGCCTTTAACCAGCAAGTTGTAGCTCAGAAGGGCATAATGTAGCCTCACCTCCCACAAAAGTGCAGGCCATAAACCTACTTCATATAAAACAACTGGCCTGAAGCCCATGTGCTTAAATGCACAGCCTTAGGATAGCAGAATTACATCAGGCTACTTACAAGCAGTAATACATGCAGCAGAATAAGTGCAATTGAGTCATTGTAACAACAGGCAGTGACAGCAAATTGAGGTAATATGGTTGGAATAGACAGAAATACAGTAACATGTTTTTTGTTTATAGGTTACGTGAGAAGGGGTGAAACACGATGAGAAACAAAGGGGGTGGGTTGGGCCCTCTATAATGATATCTGTCTACTCAGTTGGATAAGCTGATGAGATACAACTGGGGGTGTGTTCAAAATGAGATGTAGTAGGGGCGGCCAGGTCACATGCCAACAAATAGTTGAACACAAGGGAGAACCCTTACAATTGCAACAGAACAGAAAACTTGTGACAAAACAAATATAATACTGCAATACAATACAAAATATATGACCAAAGCTTAACTAAAGAGCTTCAAATCAACATTAAATGCAGAGATGACTGATACTCATAACACTGCACAACACAGAAACACTTCAGCTAACTACAGATATTTGTAATAAAGAGAGCAATGCTATGCCTCAGCTACACACACTACATAACTGCTGCTATTCACATGTTTCAAAGGAATTCATTGATAACCTTTGTTAACAGACCCTAGCCAAGAACTGTGAAAAGTACATCAGAACAGAATACGTATAACCAAACAATTGCAATACTACAATAACTTACAAAACACAAGTCATCAAAGCTTAAATACTGTGCTTCTAATCTACATTACATGCAGAGATGACTGATACTCAGAGCAATGCAGACCACATAAACATCAGACAGATATACCATATTGCCATATATATGTAAACAATGTCACATTTGCCTAGTTCCTACACAACATGAAGAGCTGTTTGTGTGTGACAGGTCTGGTAGTAATAATCCATATCAATGCTGTGTTATGTCATATTACATCAGTGTTTCTCACCTGCCTTCTTTTCTCAGACTAACAGCACAGGCTAACAGCAAATATCATACTTCTCTCCGTCAGTTGTACATATGTGTGTGTAGCACTGGAAGTCATAACACAGTTAAACACTCTTCCAATTTCAACTTATTAATTATAAACATCCTAGAAATTATTTATCTTTGAAGGCAATACCACAACCGGTAGGTGTAGACATTTATGTCTGTTTGGTGCACTGGAATTAAGATAACACATTTGTAAAACAAGTACAGCCTATTTACTTGACATTTTGCAACTCATGTCTGTATGTTTGATGCTTCCAGCTTCTACTAGTAATATATACATGTGCACAGGTAATACTTGATATACATTTCGGTTCTTTGTCAGTATGGCACACTGTTTACACTCTTGCAGCTCAGTCATACCTTTCAACCTGTTTGAGCAAGACATCTGGACAAAGGCACACATCAATGGGGGCAAAGGCCAGAAAATAGTGACACTTTATAAATCTAGCTGTAACACACTTAGTTGCTAGCAAAGTCGGTTTCACATTCACAGGAATACTCTGAAGGATCTGACATTCAAATGTATGCTATTATGTTTATGACTTTAAGTCTTTACTAGATTGCCAGTGATTTGCCAGACAAAACACAACTGTATGACGCACTGACTACAAATAAAACACAAATGTAAGAGGCACTGACTACAAATATGAGGCAAACATGTGGTCAGTCTGCAAAATTCTGGATAGTTGAAAGCTATGAGCTCAGTGGATAACATACAGTTCAACACACACTTATACACCAGTTGTTTACTATGCACATACCATATATAGGTCTCTTACATTTGCAAGACAAGCATATGTATCATATTAGCATTCACAGGTGACATATGAATATTTACAACATCCCAGGAAGCTGGCCTAGCAGTGTCACAGTCAGTACTGGACAACAGACACTCTGGTAGTAGTCATATGTGAGCTGACCTTTGCTGGGGTGACTCAGGGGCCAGAGCTGTGATCTATGTCACTGCAGACAGGGCCAGCAGGGATGGCCATAGGTGCTGGACAGCAACATGTGAGTCCAGCAAGTCTTGTTGAGACCTATTGTTTAACTTCCTATTTCACATTATTGAATCCCAGCTTCTGCATTCCAGTACATGCTTAATTGATTGACATACCTGTTATAGCACTGAAGAGTTTTCTCAGAATAATGCAAATGTTTAGGTTTGTGTAGTCACAGTCTGTCTTTGTGTAGAAAGGTAGAGACTTGTTTTGCATAGGCAGCAGCTTGACTTTTGTAGGTAATGCTCATGAGCAGGTAATGGCACCAGTTGGTGTCTCCCACTTGCTAACTACAACCAGAACAGCTGTGCTGTCTTTCTAATAGCCAATGCCATAGCAACACAGTGCTATAATTAAGTCCTTCATGTGGGCCTTGCCTGTGAGGAGAACATTATGGAAGTGTGGGGGCTACAGCTTTACAGAAGGTAGGTGGAAATACCTCTTAGAGCAAGAAATGTGGCGAAAGCCCAACAAAATGGGGGACAAAGTTCCAGAATTAGGTACAAATTGTAAGTAAGTATTGCTGTTATACACTTAGAAAATAGCTAGATTAACAGGGTTTGCCTAGACATGCATTTTCTGTGTGACTTGATGTCTGACAGTGATATGTCAATGACATACCTCTCAACTGTCCAGATTTCCACAAAATGCCCAGAGGTTTGCTTCTTATGTTTGGTCTGTTCCTCAGACAATTTTTATTTTTAAG
>NC_056741.1:766395272-766428464 GCF_019279795.1 Protopterus annectens | reverse complement strand
CATGACATCAATCCACCACATAAGATGTGTAGAACATCTTCAGTGTCACAACATGACAGCAGTCACCTGTACAGTATCCACATCAGCCCACAGATACAGTACATTCCCCTTGCTGGTGTCAGACATCAGTGTCATCCTTGCTCCTCGTGTGTGTGTGTGTGTGTGTGTGTGTGTGTGTGTGTGTGTGTGTGTGTGTGGGTGTGTGTATATGTGGTACACAGATGTCATGTGGGACATGGTGTACCGACGAGTTTGCCATGTCTGGCCATAGTTGCCAGGCAGCAGCAATATGGTTGCAGATGTGCAGGGGTGTCATCAGTATACCCTTTCGTGACCTGTGTCACACATTCCACATCATGGTTTAGTGCGTATACACCTCAGTGATGTGGGTCACATTCCACAGTATATATGTATTATATCTGAATACAGTCATGGCTATGAACTGTGTCTGTAACTCACACTGTATAGCAATAGAGACGCCCCATGATTCCCTGCAATGGCCATGTACATCAGCTAAATGTGCAGTATATCTGTACGGCAGACAGACAACACTGCATTGAGACACCATTACCCCACTGTATATTTGACAAGACACCATTGCGTTAAACATATATGCATGTCATTGCACACATCAGCAGATCACATGTCATACTACATGTGATTGTCAAGCTCATATGCCACACATCAGGCAGGTGTACTGTTAACCTCTGCTGGTCTACATGGTGTAACACAAGGATGTATGCTAACTACTACAATGATTGTGTAATTTGCATGCCTTCTGCTATGACAAATGCATGCTGTTGTATGCAACCCAGGGATGTATGATAACTACCACTATTATTATCTACGCTGCATGTCGTCTTCCGTATCTCATGCATGTTGCATGCCTTCTGTCATATCACATGCATGTTGGGTGCCATAGCATGTGTGTATGTCTGTTTGTGTGTGTGTGTGTGTGTGTGTGTGTGTGTGTGTGTGTGTGTGTGTGTGTGTGTGTGTGTGTGTGTGTGTGTGTGTGTCTGTGTGTGTGTGTGTGTGTCTGTGTCTATTGTATAGATTGTAATGTACAGTTCTTTTCTGTCCCTCACAGGTGATGTAGGTGCGTTTCTGTCCTGCGGTCCATCTGATTTTAGTGTCCCCCCAGACTCTAGCAGTGATAATGAACGTATGACTGAGGCACAGGCAGGTTTGTCAGTGGCTGAATCTGTGCCATTGGTTGCCATTCCCCTATATCCTCCTCATCCCCGCACACAGCTCTCATGCCTACATATACCCCATCACCATTGGCCATAGAGGAAGGACAGTTGGCGTGTGGTAGCTTGGAACAGGAAAATGTGGGGGCTATGGAAGGTGTGCCTGCACACCATGGTGTCAGCCAACTGACTGGTGATGCCCCACACAGGAACGTGGCCAGTGCTGCTCATAGGAGGACCTCTGGCCAACATGCCCCTGCAAGTCAGAGAGCAGCAGTTGGTGTCACCAGATGCATGTTTCAGGCTGTAATGGAGGTACAGTTACGTGCTGAATGGCACAACAGAGAAGATCAGAGGCTTCAGAGGGCTGCTGTCCATTCTTTAAACAACAACATCAAGGCAATGATAAATGCTCAACAGCAGATTGCTGATGCTTTGGATAGACGATTGGGTGACATTGTTGGAGTTCTTGACCATGGCATGACAATCCGCATGCGTGAGCTGTCTGTGTTGGAATATCTGGTAGGAGTGAGACATCGGGCACGTGGACGTAGGCCTGCTACATCACCTGTTTCAGGTCTACGTGAACGAGCTACCTCACATGCTCGCTCCCATAGTGGCGGTAGCAGCAGCAGTGCATCTGGTGCTGTACTGTCTACACCATGACACAGCAGGTCACGTGCACGTGGCCCTGGATGGTCCCAACAGGGACACGGTTCTGGTGGGCATGTCTCATCAGACAGTACCCAATCTGTACCTCTGCCTGGTAGTGGCCGTCCAACCCTTAGCAGGCACAGGTGACATGGCCATGGCCAGACACCGTGAACTGTAAAACCTGGCCTGTACAGTGTGCAGCTGTCAGTAATACCCCTGTGTAGGCCAGTCTCATGCCAGAACTGTGTGCATACATACATGCACACACTGGAAACTTATGTAGGGTACCGCAACACACACATGCATAACATCCACACACGCCCAATTAGATCAAAGGCCCTAACCCACACACATGATGTCATCCAATGGTGCAGCCTAGGCCTCTGGCAAACATTATCACCCTGTGCATATGAAGATGCCTGTGCCGCATCCCTGTCATCCACACCATCAGTGCAGGGACATGCTCATATGGTCTGATGCACAGGGTGAACAGACTAGGAAGATAATTGTAGATTACAATTGTTGTGTACTGTTGACAGGCAGCAGACATACCATGTAGTACAGGTGTACAATGCATTTTATATTGTTAACAGTATGTGTCTTGTGTAACAACCGTAACTGAATGTTGAACATGATGTTCTGCTTTCCTCCTTCAGGTCTAATTGCACATGCCGGTGGATGTCATTGTTTGCAGTTAGTGTCCCATATGTAAATGTGGACTACTCACAGGTATGTATGAAAATACCAGCATGCACCTTGTAGCTTCCACATCACAGTTAGAATGTCCCATGTTCCAAACATGTCTACTGATCCAAGAGCATGATAGCTGTGTATTAAGCTACTGCGGCTACAGATGTGACATCCATACTGGGTGACATCACAGGTACAGTTACACGGAGTGGTGAGGTAAGAGAACGGTCTAGCTGATGACAAGGGTAGAGGCCAATGGAAGTGTGATGTCTCATTGGGAAGCAGTAATACACGTTCCCATGACAGGATGCGAACACACAACTGCACCCACACACTCAGGTATTGACACACATGTATTCGGTGACACAGTAACACATCCACACACTAACGGATTCAGCGACATAGAAACACACACTCACACACACAGTTGCTACTGTTGAGGTGAGGACCCCTGCCTATGTGCAAATCATCATTACAGTACTGTGCACCTACATGATGCGCCACAGAGAATACACATGTACAGGTAGTCAGTATGGCTTAAGATCAGGGATATCAACACGGATAGTAAATTGAATTGCCTGGATGGGGGAGGGGTCTTATCAGTTCACTATAGTAACATGCATCCTCACTCCAGGGACCAGACAGCCATACACACACACACACACACACACACACACACACACACACACACACACACACACACACACACACACACACACACACACACACACACACACACACACACACACACACACACACACACACACACACACACACATACATACACATACACACACATACACACACTGTGCATTCACTATTGAATACACCTATGTCACTCACATACAGATACCTCACGTGTGAGATACACACCCCTGCCTATGTCCTGCTTTCTACATTGCAGTCTGTACAGATGTCTACAACAGTGTACAGGAGAGTGGTAACAGTTGAGATGTATTCCCCACCATACGTGACATATATGGACACACACGCAACCACACATGCCAGTACTGTGAATCAAACACCTGCCTATCTCATGATATGTATGACAGACTTACAGCAGTATTGTATGCGTTATGAAGTGTACTGATGCTTCCTTTGGCAACTGTGCTGATATATGCACACGGGAGGTCTTATCTGTTACAGGTGTCAAGTGATTTACCTTCGGTGTCACTCTGACCGCTGTCTATGTTGTGTGTGTTGCCCTTCAGTTAATGAAACCATTGCTTACCAGTTACACAGGTTATTGTAGGACCACTTTTGACACACCTGTGAGCTGTCCTCAGCAAGCATTCATCTGCAAAGATACCCCACCACTTAGTTATGTCCACACATCTGTCCATACCTGAGGTACATCTTTCCATACTTTCAGCATATCACCATATACAGTTGGCAATGTTGAGGCTGCATTGCAACTGCATGATGTACTAAGATACACATCACCTGCATACATCAGCAACTGCACATGCATGGTATCTGAATGTACACCACTACATGTACATGTGTGTAGGTCCTACAATCCTGTCATTTGGGCATGTTTGTAGGCATTGCAATTGGTGGACATGTGTAATGACATACATGACACATGGACTGTTGTATGATATGATAGGTGTAATGGGTGACCGGTACAGAGGGAATGTTACCTCTGTCAACATTGATATCACACCTTATGTACTGTTAGCATTCAGCAGCCATAGACCTACATTCCATGTGCATGTGTATAATGGCTCTAGCCACCTGTCTGCACAAAGGACAGCAACAGCTATGCTATTTACATATATGTTGTATGTGTGTGGCATGTACATATCCAGGACAGGTACATGTATGTCATATCCAAACATGAAGGTGTTTACTGGTGTACAGCAACAGTCATCTGCAAATGCTGTAAATAACCAAGGGCCCATGGTATGTGTACAGCTGACCTAGTTACAGACAGTGGTATCATTGCATTGCATAACACATAATGCAACTGTGTCAGTACATGGATACATTGCACAGTTGATGTAGAGCTTGGTACAGTCCGCTGGTCAAGGCTCACATGGTGGTGTACTATTATATGTCCTACCACATGTATGGATGTGTGTTGGTGGTCCGAGGTCATGGTGGTGTCTGAGGTTTACATCCTAGAATGCAGCATTTGACACTGTGTCTTACACCTGACTCATCTGTGATGCCTTTTGTGGGAGTACCAGTCAGTACATGTGAGTGGCCTTTATGTATGTGGGGACACCACCACCTGGAGCGGTCCATACCTGTGTTATGGCCCACATATCTGGTTCTCAGGTATATGGTGGTAGTGCTATTGTACACTACAGAGCCTTCAGCCAGGTGTTCCTCACTGCACAGATGTCAGTACTCCCCATTGTTAGATCTACAGTGAGCAGCTGTGATTACGGATGCTACACATCTAGCACTGGTTAGCATAAGCATACAATGCAGTTGTCCTCTAGGTGTCAGGATGTTATCCTGTGTTTAGGACATTTGCCTTGGAATGGCATTATATGGGCAAATGCAACTTAGGTATTATCCTCACTCCCTTGAATCATGGATGCATGTGATATGTGACAAAGGCCTGTCTACTTTCAGTCATGTCATCCCAGAATGACAAACACTGGACAACCTCGTAATTACAGCAGGACATTGGCTCATTGTGTTGGTCAAGCAGTTGCCACTCCTAGCAAGACATCACTGCGAGTGGTAGTATTGTGCTTGGTATAGAATGGTACATCTAAGGTGACGGACAGCAGCAGATGTTGTGTATAAGACAGATATATGTAGTGCAGAGTTCCTGCTAAAAATGACATCTACTAATGCCAGAGCCCATTACAATGTGTTCTTTACGTCTAACTGTAACAGCATGGCTACTGTGGCCTTCCGTGTTTAGAATCAGAGTGCATCCCAGACAGCCCTGTGCTACTAAGTGTATGATCATGCCCAGTATAACCTTGTGTAGATGGACACATAGTGCATTTCCAACAGCACTGTGCTACTAAGTGTGTAAGCATGCCAGTGACACCTTGTGTTGGTTATGTGCCACTATGTGTATGGGCATGGCCATTGTAACCCTGTATAGTGATAGTAGTCATCCATTCCACAGATGGGCATACTCCAGGTCAGGATGAATTCCTACTTTAAACACACAGGTTCATGGGTATGTACATCTTAACTGCTAGCATCCCTGTTGATGTCCGAATTCCTAGAAGGTCATAATGACAGCCTTGAAATGTGTAGTCTGTGTGGCGCGACTCGTAACTATGTAGTATTGTAATAATGATCTGTAGAGAGGCAGGTGTTCTGTTCCCACCATTTGTGTGTGTGCGTGTGTGTGTGTGTGTGTGTGTGTGTGTGTGTGTGTGTGTGTGTGTGTGTGTGTATGTGTGTGTGTTTGTCTCCGTCTGCCTGAGGACTGAATAATGCTTTTAGACTGCTCACACTCCACACAATTCCAATACCCACTTTTGGCAAGGCTGATGATGTCACCCACCTAGAAATACACCTCTGGGAGTGCTATGACTCTGTAATCTCAGCAGTGCATTCTGTAACTTCGTAATGCTGTAGTGTGATAAAGTAGTTAGGTCGGTGTTCTAATCCCAGACTTGCCAAGTGTGTGTGTGTGTGTGTGTGTGTGTGTGTGTGTGTGTGTGTGTGTGTGTGTGTGTGTGTGTGTGTGTGTTTGTCCCCATCTGCCTGAGAACTAAATAATGCTTTTAAACTGCTCACACTCCATATCATTCCTATACCCACCTTTGGAAAGGCTGATGATGTCACCCACCTAGAAATACACCTCTGGGAGTACTGTAACCCAGTAATCTTGGTAGCGCATTCTGTAACTGTGTAATGCTGTAGTGTGATAAAGTAGTTAGGTCGGTGTTCTAATCCCAGACCTGCCAACTGTGTGTGTGTGTGTGTGTGTGTGTGTGTGTGTGTGTGTGTGTGTGTGTGTGTGTGTGTGTGTGTGTGTGTGTGTGTGTGTGTGTGTGTGTTGTCTGCCTGCGTGAGACAAGTACAGTACTTTGTTGAGTATGCACTCTCTGTACAAATCACATGACCACCTTTGTCAATCCTGCTGTTGTCACCCACCTAGGTATACACCTGTAGGTGTGCTGTAACCCAGTATTCACCGTAGAGCGTGCCCTAAAAGCGTATTGCTGCAGGGTGATACGGTAGGTAGGGGTTCATATACAGGACATGGCAAGCATGTGTGTGCGTCTTTGTCTATCAGAGCTTATGTAGAGGTGGCTGTGAGTGTCTAACCACTGTACATGTTGGGAGCAGATTTTGTAGTTTTCCTATATGGTGTCCGTCTTATGACACATTGGCCACCTCACGAGGAGTACAGCTGTCAGTCAGCCATGGGACTGTGTTGGCAAGCCATACCCCTACATCTAGCAAAAGGCCTGGTGAACAAAGTATGCAACCCTACTAGTACCCGGTATATGTCCTGCACCCATGTGCCATGCACAAACACACTTCCCTAGGATATCCCGCTATGTTGCTAGTACCATGCACATTTTCAGCTGCGGTTTTCCGTTTAACCGCCAATTCACGTCACGCAAAAACTTTCTGCATTCTTACTGTGATACGTCACCCCAGTTCACATTTCAATGGTATTATGTCGTTATACAGTATAAAATTAGCAGGATATGCTCGTATACAGATTACACGTCATAAATGGTGTGTGCTGCAGTCGAACTGGCAATGTCTGCTCCATAATCAGATGCTCTAACCACTACACTATTGGTGTTCTGCTTCATTTATATGTATACCCATGGTTCATAGTTACCTGAACACACACCTCAACACTTCACTAACACAGCAGGCATACATTTTCCTGTTGGGAAAACCACACTACTACACATGCACCATTCCCTACTGCTTTAGACATGTCCCATATGTTGGCTCACTCCAAGTATATTCAGACGCCCCAAGCTTATAGTCCTGGGACATACGTTCATATAATGGTCATGGTGTTCAATTAGTCTTCCGGTTTTTGGCTCATCCGACTGTTGACTGGGACTGCCCTGTACCTGTTTGAAAGTCAGACTTAGCATGGGGACATAGTTAGTTCCACTTTTAGCATCCTACCTGTGGTTGGAGATGTAGAGGTTTGCTCACTTCTGGGCAATTTGCTATGACAGCATTAAATATTATGGGGGGAGGTTTCCGCTGCTGTTTCCCTTCACATTTGTTATGACTGTTATATTGTGACCATGTTCATTCTTGATATATATATATATATATATATATATATATATATATATATATATGTCTGTACATGCACATGCATATACACCTACTTGCTTGTTTACATTTCCCATACTGTTGAATGACTGCCACTTACCATTGCACATACACGCTTGCATACCTGCTTGTTTGCTTTAAAGTGCCTTAATTACTCTATATCTGACTGCCATTAATGTGGCCATCATATAAAATTAGCCCCAAAATTACCACTAAACCATCCGTGATACATTTTCTATGGATGGTAATTAGGATATATGACTTACTACAACCATTCCACAGTACTGGCAACAAATGTAACATTCGAGTGGTGTACATATGTATAGTACATGTTACTATTCATATGTTTCTGAGACGCATATGTATACATTTGCCGTATAAATATTTATGAATTGGACACATACTTGACAACTACTTATATGCATGTATGTGTGTAGCTATGTGAATATAAGTATGTACGTTTGTAGATATATGACTACATATCTGGAGTTATACATGGCCATGTATATGAACAACTGCATACGGGAGGTACCTGTACCGTTTGTATACAGGGGTTGTGTGCATCATTACGACGAGGAACCTGGATGGGGTATACAATTTGTGGACATGTACTATTTGGAAGATGGCTATGGGGATGCTTCATGTGAACATGTAAAAGGTATATATTCCCGATAATGCACGTGGGGAGACATGCATCATGGTCAGGTGTTTAATCCCGGGTCGTTGGTTCGGCAGGACCGGCTGGAGGCTGAGCAGGGTTGTGGACAACTACTGCTCATACAACTTGTGGCCAGATGTCTATGTGACTGGACATCGTGTCGTGCCACCAAGTCTAATCTTTAGGACAGATACTTATCCCATGAGGGGTAGCTAAAAATTTTGGGGACCAATGACCTTCATTCTTTTGGATTTATGAAAATGAGGGAGGGTTATACATGCAAGGGATACATAGTTTGCAATCCTGAGACTGCCTAGGGTGAGACTGCCTGCTAGATATGAGTAGGGGTCACTATGTGCAGATATGGCTGCGCCAAGCTAGCAGCCCAAGTATGGGTGGTGTTGGTGGATGTTCAGGAAGGGGGTGTGTGCTGTGGAGGGGATGATGGGTATTCAATTATGTATCCAGGTGTGTTTGGGTTGGATAGCTCAGTTCAGGCCAGGCCATTATGTGGGTGTGAACCGGTTTCGTTTCTGTACATGTGTATCGCACATTTTAATGTTCATATATTTGTGGGATTGTGTTCTACAGTATGGCCTGTCAGGTTTTATTGTGGATGTGAATGTTTGTTCTTTGGTTTTCTTTCTGATTCACCCACTACTCGTTCACCTCCAGTTCACCTATTGTGCATCCGACCCAGTGTCCCCTTGGCGAATTATTACATTACCCATCACCCCCCCCCCATATTCCACACACGCCATCCATCTCTTCTCTGGTTGATGGCCCATGGCACAGACAACAGAACACATTGCGTACACTACATATCTCTGGTACCAATATGGTTGTGAGGATGACCCTAGCATTTTTGATCTTCCACATGCTGTACTTCACGCACATAGGTACACGCAAATACTTATCTTTCATGACATGGTAGGTAGACCCAGGTAATACCCATTCATCTTTGGGCCGTCCAGGCAAGGACGACTTGGACCACGAATGGGCAGATATTGAGTGAATGCTCTGACCATTGGTAGGGTTGCCACCTTTTCAAATGACCAAAGTGGGACATTTTCAGGACACACATCAGATTTTACAGGCCAACACATACCCATGGTCAGTACAAAGGATAGTACTTTAGTTTTATGCCTAAATCAAAGCTTATTGTTTTAGCAGTTTAGTTGCTTATTCTGTTTCTTGTAACATTTAGGTATTTTACATACAAAAATAACTATTTTATGGAATTGTTACATAAAATATGGGACATAATTATGTCCTACAATCACAGGACATTTAACATTTTTAATATTTTTGGTAAGGACACAACTGCCCAGAGAGGGACTGTCCCTCACAAAGTGGGACAGGTGGTAACCCTAACCATTGGGCTAGGCTTAGCAAAGGGTAGCGGCGCACTTACACACTGCGTTTCGCTTCCACTTGGTATAACAATCAACACTACAATGGAATATGGGCACAGGGTTTTAAATGTCATTTGTTCGAGGGACGGGGACTCGATATTCAGCTACGTGCCTTTGTGTTTGCTTTTTATTTTGGTGTTTGCAAAACTGTCTTGTATGCTTTGCATACATTTCAGTATCCATGGACACTGACAGGAGTGATTATTATTAGAGGCAGGCTGTACTAGTCAGCATTTTAGGTTGTGTGTCTGCAGCCAACATGTTCACGCCTCCGTGTAGCACTTAGACATGCCCCCTGCAATAGCGCACATTTCCTATGCACGTAGACGTTGCGGCAGCGTTCCTTCATTAATATGCACGTAGTGCTGTTGCGCCATCTCTACGCCCATGGTCGTCGCAAGGCTAACGCCGTCCTTGCACCGAGCTTCATGAATCCCGGGGATTATTATTATTATTATTATTATTATTATTATTATTATAGTACAGGGAGTACTAAGATTACATTTTGAATCTGGAAAAAGTCTGCTTCATTAAGCACCTTTCCTAGTGCTTAACAAGGTTTTGTTAAGTACCTTTCAGTGTCATTAAACTCTAGTGTTATACTACAGCATAATAGCCATGACAAGACAGCAGTGAGAAACTAAAACAGTGTTATAAAGTGTGTGTGTGTGTGTGTGTGAGGCAGTGTGTACCGCAGTTTTTAACATCTCAAATATGCACTTCACATCTGGTGGCTATTTGTGAGCCACTACAAAGTGTGTTAAAAGTTTTCATAGCAGTAAAACATTTCACACTACTATATACTGTTTTCTCTGCAAACTTGTTGAATATCCAGGCAGCTAATGCTCCATTTACTACAACAATCATAACTCATCTGCTATGTGTTCTCGACGTGGATATAAGGTTCGACTCGAGCTTTACTTCACTCTGTTGTCAAGGAGCACTTCTTGATATCCATATTTTCAACACACAGTAAGTTAGTTATGATCAGAGATCAAATCACATCATTCTATATCATCATCATCATCACTGATATTATTATTTCACTTTGAAGAGTATTTTGATGTGATACTTCAACTACAGGTAACAAGTCTATTTCAGGCTTGGAGATATTTTATACCAGGGAAAGTGCTTAGCTATCCTATAGAGATAAAAAGTTAGATTTTTCTGGCTGGCACATTTTTACATCCCTTTTATCTGTGAGTCAGAAGAGCAGTTCTTAGCACATAGTGCAAGATATTTTTTCTTGTATGAATCAATATGGTGCTCCCTTGTCAATGTGGCCACCACATGCCATGTTCACTGCGTGGTTAACAGTGTTTTTTATGGGCAGCTTGAGCAACCGGTGGAGACTTCCACCCATTCTTACCATAACACATGTAGTCTAGTTACTAGGAAGGAGTCTTTTAGGAAAATCAGAATGTTACACCAATAATGTATGTTATTCTTATGGACGAACTTTGACAGTCACATGGTCTAATGAGTTCTGTGACTGTTAAATAGTTTAGGTTTTCCTGTGTAATTTAATGAGATAGCTTAAATAAACATAAACTTTACCGGAAAACTCTCCACAGCTTCAGGTCAGTTGATAGCCTGTTTTGGAAACTTCCAAAAATGAATACGTGTCTTCAGTTTGAAAATTTCTTTATGTCACACATCATATCTGAATCTCTCTAAAGACATCAGAGATGAAGACAGAACAAGACACAGTGGTGTTTATCCTACTCATGATTCCCAGTGACATAATCCTGAGAAACAGCAAAAGAACCGTACTTTTCTTTATTGAGCACTATGTAAATTTTGATAATGCGATTAATGAAGTGTTTGAAAATTACACATGGCTGCAGACCGTCAGGTAATATCTTTTAAGAAAATTAAAACTATAATTAGAGGAATACACATTCAGGTCTGTGTTCAGACTTAACCTGAAGAAAAGTAGCATGTACCACTTTTGCTCTGTTATCATTACTCAAAATAAGGCACCTAATGGACAGAAATTATATTCATTTAGTCAGGAATTTCAAAATCAGGTAGGAATAATGGTCCTTGTGCATCTTCTTCAACCATAGCCTAGGCCACAAGATTATGGGTAAATGCAAAATGCAGTGGCAGTCTTCAAAATTAAAGTGCCACCATGCCTTTTGTCCATACTTTTACTCTGATAAAGTAAAACAAATGCACAGATCACCAAGCTCAATGCAATTGTGAGTACTTATTGGTGATACGAGTATGGACAGGATGCTGCCCACACATGCCAGTGACCAGCAACTGTGTGCTGGACAACTGGGTGTTAGCCACTGTATCAGTGTATAGCTCTACAGTTTCTGGCTGGCAGGTTAATCTGTCATGGAAAGAGCACTGTATCTGTGAGGAGACAGTTTAGAGATTATGCATGCTCAATTATTGGCTTTTTGTGAGACTGAATGGCTACCACATTGTCACAGTTACATTTTTAAATAAATTACTATGGATTGTTAATCACTGGAGTGAAACATCTTTACTTTCTCACATGTATCACATAATATGTATCTGATCAAATAGCTTTGAAGCTCTACTATAGTAACTATAATGTGAAAGACTAGTTACCAAGTAACAAAAGCTGCAGCATTTTCCTGGAAACCTCAAACTTCCTAAAAGCATATTTTCACAAGTGTATCAAGTAAAAAGTATAGCAAAAGGAATGAAAAGAGGAAATATGCAAATTCACAGAATTATTCTCAAAAAATGACACTGGGTACAAGTTTCTATATATACAGTAAAAAATTAATACCTGCTGTGTTCTAGTACAGTTAAGGAAGAGTGACAAGTGGTGGGGAACCTGACAGGTTATGTAATGACAAATTGAAATAATTAAGATTGACAGTGTTTATAACGTCATTAGAGAATCCTTTTTTAACCATCTAGCATGTAAAGGCAGCAATTGCCACTTCTGTGGTGTAATAGGTGCTTGAAAGTTTTATGGGGGTGGGACTACCATCTTGTGAACATTTTACAAGATTTTAGATTTTAATATAAGAAACACAGTTTAACTCTTTAATACACTTATTTAAAGGTCGAGGTCTCATTTTTGCCTAATTTAAAGGTTGATGTCTCATTTTTGCCTAATAACGTATCAGTGAAACAAACACTGGTCCCTCCCTGCCATATCACTGATGCAGAGTACCCTTCACATTCTCACTCACTGTACAGTCAGTGCTACAGTTTATGTATATTAGGCACATCTCACTTTACCTAACAGAACATACCCCACATGAGAAAGGATATGCCTCATGCTGCCCTGTAAGGTTTTAAAGTAAAATATTTATGCTGTGCAAGCATTGAGATTTATAAACATTATTATACAGGTCTGTATTCTGAAGTTCATGTCTCACATTCAACCATGTGTTATATGTTTTGTCCACTTTTACATACATCACTGTCCTTATATGTTTTGTTCATTTGTTATCTACTACGTCACTCTCCTTATATGTTTATATGTTTTGTCCATCTGCTACATACTACAACACCACTCTGTGCATATGCTTTGTCCATTTGTTATATACTACATTAGTGTCCTTATATGTTTTGTTCATTTGTTACATACTACATCACTCTCCTTATATGTTTTGTCCATCCATTACATACTACACCACTCTTTGTATATGCCTTGTCCATTTGTTACATACTACATCACTCTCCTTATATGTTTTGTCCATCCATTACATACTACACCACTCTTTGTATATGCCTTGTCCATTTGTTACATACTACATCACTCTCCTTTATATTTTGATACTTGTGTGCCACTTCAGCTATTTTTTTAAATGTTGTTACTTAGGATCAATTAAAGTCCACAGCTAAAAGATCAAGAAGGTACAAGTTTAGAAATACATTGGCAGTGAAAACAGTAACTATTTACTGGGTAGCTTGTGAAGGCATATTATTTGGTACTAAACTATCACATTGTGAAACAGTACAAAGTTTTTAGTATTAATATTATGAATTTCCATAATATGCATTATGCTTTGCTCCCTCTGGAAAATATGAGAAAGTCTACTAGACATATATCTACCTATCTGTCTGTCTATCTATCTATCTATCTATCTATCTATCTATCTATCTATCTATCTATCTATCTATCTATCTATCTATCTATCTATCTATCTATCTATCTATCTATCTATCTACCTATCTACCTATCTATCTATCTATCTATCTATCTATCTATCTATCTATCTATCTATCTATCTATCTATCCATAGATAGATGTGTGTGTGTGTGTGTGTGTGTGTGTGTGTGTGTGTGTGTGTGTGTGTGTGTGTGTGTGTGTGTATTTATTCAGTAACATATCATCACAGAACAGGAATAAATGTGTGCTTAATGCCCTTAGGAGAAGGAGTCTGCTGACTGATCCTTCATTTAAATGAAAAATCTTATGCAAAATACATATTGGTACATTAACACTAGCTTCATTTGTCAAAGATGTCTCATATATGCATTGGTTAAATGTATAGGATACTGTATTGGTATTCATTTCCTTCATCCAATGTTTGCAATACAGGAAAAGAATCATGCCCCCTACCTCCAACTCAAATTTGTCTAGAGCATGGATGCATTAGGGGCAGCTATATTGAAATGGCTCAGTATCTGCACAGGGAAGCATCTTCACTCTGTCTTGTATTCATTTTCTGACCTATATGTTCAAACTCTGTGTAAGGGATTGTTGTGAATTCCCAGTGACATGTCTGAGAAGTGCAGGTTGTATTGCTGCTAATAAACAATGTCTTTATGCCTTGGGCCACAGCCTAATAAGGTGCAGTGCTACAGTGGTCACCATTACCAGACACAGTCTGCTTCTTCACATAGGGTCCTGGATGGTGGACTTAATCAATATCATATATGCCTCAAGAATTTTAACGCTGAAGCAAATCAGAAAAAATTGTGCTTTTTGATGATGTAGTATTTTTAATAAGTATAATATTCACTAACTGGTTTGGTCTCATTTGGTATTAGTGCCTGTTACATAAAGTAACAACCCTGTTTTATACCACAGGCATAATATTGTCTTTGGTTTGGGTGAGTGACTATCTCAGAGTCATTTGAGACCATTGTCCTTGCATCAGTTGTAAACATAGTCTAAGCTGTGTTGGGACAATTGTGAATCAGCTGAAGACTGAATAACAACAACTAATTTACAGGCATAGGCCAGAAGTGCTGGCCTGAAGGTCTGAGAAATATATGCCAGATAGGACAGGGCCCAAAAATGAGCCCTGTGATATACCACTGGTAACTGCTTTGCTTTCAGAAGTGACACCTGATACTCTAACCACATGGGTTCTGTCAGGCAACCTGGTATGTTTTCAGTGCCCATGGATGAAATGTTCTTAATTTTTGAAAAGGCTGAGAGAATTTGTTCCATAGTAATTAAAGAGGGTGATTAGGACTGTGGAACCTGTGGGATAGATATAACTGTCAGTTGAGTAAAATTTGCACTAAATTTGTTAGCTAGGATATTATTTATTTCCGTTGGGTCATAAAGTGTAGCATTATTGTGGACTAACTCCTAACACTGTTGGGTATTTGTTCTTAACTTCCTGACATAGTTAAATAAATATTTGTGGTTATTTTTGGTTTTAGTGACTATTTTAAGTGCGTACTCAGCTATGAACTTCCTAATGGTTCCCTTGCACACTTTGTTAATTTGCTTAAGTATGCTTTTAATGTAGATAGAATGAGACCTCTTATAAGCATCAATCAGTTTCTTTCCCTTGTTATATAATTTATTTATATGGGTATTTCACCACAGGGGTTGTTTTTAAACTTCTCATTGCATTTGTTGAGGATAGGGACTGTCTTATCAATACAACTATTTAATTGAAGTAGAAATCAGTGACAGAGGTAGCAGCGTTAGAAATAAGATCCTTCAGAGGAGGATTCCTTGATCAAGTAATTGAAGAAGGCTTGCTTTTGATAAGTCCATAAACACACAGCTATTAGAGGGGATGTACTACCAGTTTAAAAGGAAAGGGTTACCAAATTATAGTCTGATTTAACAAGATATTAATTTATTTTTTCTATTTTATTTTACATTTGTTGACCGAGATAGTCCGACTGGATATATGTCCATTTTCAGCGGAGGCCTGGGGAGAAAAGCTCCAGAGACACACATAAGGCAAAACAGTTAAGAGGCATGCAAATATACAAGTATATACAAAATGCAGTTCATAGGATGGAACTCACAGGATTCATAATAACTTTACATAAACATAATGTGACAACAACTTGCAAATTAGATATGAGGAGAGAATGCACACAATCATTTTTGTCTTTGATAGACAGAGTGGTGGTTAATCTGGGTTAGCACAGGGACAGAGCCATTGTGTTCTAAAGTACTGTTTCAAGTCATTTTTGAAGAGATTTAGAGAGGATTCCAGGGTAAGGTTGGCTGGGAGAGAATTCCATGTTCTGCCAACAAAGTTGGCAAAGAGGGAGGCTCTAGCTGCTTTGTTAGTTGAGAGTGTTTGGATCTGGAGTTTGTTGGATGAGCGTAGTGGCCTGGGGTTATTATAAGGTTTTATTATGTTTGTGAGTGCAGGAGTATTTTCAGGTTTGTTGAGAATTTTGTGTGCTACTATAAGCTGGTTGAACAGTATTACATTGGGTAATTCAAGCCATCCTAGGCGTTTGGAGGTTTTCACAGTGATGGGTCCTGTATGTGGAGTCTGTGGCAAATCTGACAATGTGCTTATAGGAGCATGAGAGTTTGTTGATTTCGGATTTATTCAAATTAGAGAGTATGGGGAGGCATATGGAAGGGTGGAGAGTAGATGAGAGTGGGCAATGGCAGTCCTGGCTAATGCGGTTAGAAAGGAATTATTTCTATATAGTGACCCGAGCTTCTTGTTGATTAATAGTTTTATTGACATGCAAATCAAATTTGAGTTTGTTATCAACTATGAACCCTAATAGTTTAGTGGGATCATCGGGCATAATAGTGGTGCCGTTGTTGGAGGTTATGGAGATGGAGGGTGAGGTGGATCTACTGGTGGAGGCAAACATAAACAATTTAGTTTTGTTAGTATTCAGGAGTAGCCTGCAATTAGAGAGACAGTGTTCAACTATGTGAAATGTATTCTGGGTTAAGGTTTGCAGTTCTGATGGGGAAGAGGAAGAGCAGATCAGTGTGGAATCATCTGCATATTGGATGCAGGTTGCTTTTGGGAAGATAATGTGGAAGTCATTGATGAAGATAGAAAAGAGGAGAGGACCTAAAATTGAACCCTGAGGGACTCCATGGGTGAGAAGTAATAGGGTGGACAGTTTGTTCTGCCATATTACTGCCTTTTGTCTATTGCTGAGGTAAGAGAGTGACCACTGGATAGCATGGTTGTCCAGGGAAATAGATTCCAGAGAGTGAATGAGTAGTTGGTGTTTAAGAAGAGAGCAGAGGATAGCATATTATTGTTCTGATTTTGATGTATGACATTGGTAAATGAAAGCAGAGTGGAGGTGGTACTGTGATGGGGCCTAAATCCATGCTGTGAGTTAGCCATCAGATTGTTCTGGGTGAGATAGTGCATAAGTTGCTTATGTACACACTTCTTCATTATTTTGGCTAATGGTGAAAGAATGGCTATAGGTTTGTAGTTGGACACTTCTGTAGAAGCTCCACCTTTATGGAGTGGGATAACGTTGGATATTTTTCCAGATAGAGGGGATGTCAACTTCTATTAGAGTCCTGTTGAACAGGATGGAGATAGGGTAGGCTACAGTATCTGCTGATTTTTGAAGGTACACAGCTAGAAGGAAGTCAGCTGATAGGGTGGTGTGTTTTAATTTTTTTTAATTACGGATCAGATGAGGGTGATGGGGACTGGCTGGAATTTGAAGAGGGGATGGGTAGTAGGTGTGACAGGAGTGGAAGTAGAACTTGTGGGGGTTAGTTGGCCGGCTAGGGACTGGATAGTGTCAGTGAAAAAAGGTATTAAAGGCATTGGCAGTAGTCTCAGGGGGTTTATGGGTGAGGTTGGACATCAGATTGTTCTGGGTGAGATAGTGCATAAGTTGCTTATGTACGCACTTCTCCATTATTTTGGCTAATGGTGAAAGAATGGCTATAGGTTTGTAGTTGGACACTTCTGTAGAAGCTCCACCTTTATGGAGTGGGATAACATTGGATATTTTCCAGATAGAGGGGATGTCACCTTCTATTAGAGTCCTGTTGATCAGGATGGAGATAGGGTAGGCTACGGTATCTGCTGATTTTTGAAGGTACACAGCTGGAAGGAGGTCATCTGATAGGGTGGTGGGTTTTAATTTTTTTTAATTAGGGATTGGATGAGGGTAATGGGGACTGGCTGGAATTTGAAGAGGGGATGGGTAGTAGGTGTGACAGGAGTGGAAGTAGAACTTGTGGGGGTTAGTTGGCTGGCTAGGGACTGGATAGTGTTAGTGACAAAAGTTATAAAAGGCATTGGCAGCAGTCTCAGGGGGTTTATGGGTGAGGTTTGATGGGGTTGGAGAGGTAGATAGTCCTGGATGTAGAAGTTGGTTTATACCTGACCAGATATTCTGGGGGTTGTTTTGGTGTTTTTGCAGGAGGTTGTGGTAGTATTTTTTTTTGTCAAGTAGAATGGATTTTTTTGTATTGTTCCTATGCTGACAATATCTTAGATGGTCAAGGGGGGCTTTAGTAGCACGCCATTTGCCCCAGATTTCATTTCTAAGATTAATGTTTGACTTGGTTTCTTTAGAGAGCCAAGGTGCAGAGTTTGATTTTGTGATATATATGGAGTTGTGCAAGAAGTAACCATTTCAAAGAAGACCACCAGGTTGGGTAGGCATGACCTGCCCTTGATGAAACCAAACTAAGTTGAGTCTAGTGTCTGCAGGTTTCCTAGGTCATTCCTATGTCATTATTCAACATTTCCATGATAATTCTTTCCATGGTTTTGCATTTGAGACTAGTGAGACTTATGCACCTGCAATTTCCAGAGTCTGTGGATCACCTGTCTTAGTGCAGAGTAATGACAGTTACTGTTCTCCATTCAAGAATCATAAAGCCTGTTTGCAGTCTATGGTTAAATAGTGATTCCAGAGGTCCTCATAGGTCATATTTGATGCTGTTTAGGAGGCAGTCTTGGTTATTGTCAGGGTCAATGGATTCAGTGTTCTTAGCCTTAGAGACAGTATTGAGGATCTGCTCCCTAGTGATAGTCGGGGAAGTTATATTTGATGGTATTTCCTGAGGGGAGGCTGGGCAGGAGAAAGGGCTAACGTTAGAGCTGAATTTGTCTGCCACTAGGTTTGCTTCATCTTTTGCCTCAGTGTAGGTGACTCCACTAACAATCAGCTCTGCACGCAATTATGTATTACCTTTGAGTTTGCAGACATAACTAAATAATTATTTGTGGTTGTCTGTGGCCTGGGAGGTTAAACTTACCTCATATCTGGCTTTAGTAGACTTTATTTGTGTTCTGAGTTGTCTGTTTAGTTTGATGAGAGCACTTTTTCATGCTGGGTGCAACACTTCCTAATTTTTGCCATGAATTTTTTCCTTGTGTTATACATCCTTTTGATATTGATGTTGTGATTCCCCCCAGGGTGGCCTGTTTGTGAGTTAGTTCTGTACTTATTCCTGGTGAGTACATCTGCCTGTATTCTTGTATAGTGTTTCTGTCAATAGTTCCACTTAGACTGCTGTGCTGTCAGGGTTTAGGAGGGCTTGTAATTTTGCCAGGTTATCACTTTATAGTAGGAAGTTAGCCTTAGAGTAGTTTCTAAACATTCCAGGGTTAGCTGGGGTTTCGGGTTTTGCTTTTACTTCAAAGAAGACTATTTTGTGGTCTGACCTTACTAGGAAGGACATTACAATACTGGGTATACAGCACTCACTCATATTAGTAAGACCCAGATCCAGTATGTTTGACCCTCTCCCCCAGTCACCACATTGACAATCTAGTTCAGGGAATTTGTGCTTACAAAATTCAGGAATCTCTGTGGCTATGGATTTTGTCTCATATATAATTCCCATTTAATAGTGGGATAATTGAGTCTCTCATAAATATGTTATTGGGTTGGATAATGAGTGCTTCCAGTATGCTTAAACACATCATGGGTTTCCTGGGTCATAGAAGAGGACCTATAGGTGGTCCTATAGTAGTAATATGGGATTTTATCTGTTGTGAATTGAATATGGGGAAGCTCAAGCAGATCATCATGTTTGACCAGCCTTGAAGTATATTTTTTTTTATGTAAATCAAGACACTGCCACCTTTAGCGCCTGTCTATGTATTAGCTGATTTAAATGTGTTGAAGGCATTATAACCTTGCATTGTCTGTGTGCTCTCCGAGGCTCTAAAACATGTCTCAGTGATCACACAGATGTAAACATTCTCTAGGGTGAGGAGAACTTGTGAGGACTGGACTTTCTTGTTTAGACTCCTAGCATTGATTTCTAATACCTTTAGATTTTCTTGGTTTTGATTTGCTATCTCAGAAGTATTTTCAGTTTGGCATTGCCTAAAACAGGCACTATGGGGAGCACAGTATTTTAGCCAATATTGAAACACCTAGCGGGAGAAGTGCAGACCATCTTTAGTTATGCAGAGTGGTCTGTTGACCATCTCCTTCCATTCTGACAAATATTGCACCCCCCCTTAGAATGACACTAGAAATTAAGTCAATTATTAAAGCCAGTCATCTTCTACTCACATCGTGGCATCTTCTTTGGAGAAGATGAAATGCTGTTCAATGCTAGGCTCATACCAGCCTGGAACACGTATTCCGAGATCTCCATGATGCACTCTTCATATAGTATAGGCAGGTATGTCTCAGGTAACTTACACCCACATGGACAATGTCTGAGTCATATTGGTCCAATGACCTGAGTGCATCCATAATATGGATGATCCAACCCCTGATAAGCAACTGTTTGTGTTTTTTTTTTTCTATTTTCTCGGCCTAGTGAGAGAGATGTCAGTGTGTCTCACAACAGAGTCTCCAATGACCAGTTGTGGGCTTAGAAGTAGATGCTCCATGAGCTGTGGGTATATGTGTTGTGTTGTTTCGAAAGAGTGTATTTGGGGCTGTTGAGGGCATTTGTTATGTGTGCTTCATCTAGGAGGTCTTTGTTGCTTAAGAAGGTTACAGTTAAGTCCCTCAGCACATATGGGTTTATATGTCTGCTTCATGCTGTGTTTGATGGATGCAGTGTGTGTACTACTGACAAACTGATTGACAATAGGAATGCTTTTATACTAGAGGTTTGCCTCCAGTCCCATTGTGTAAACACATCTCTCGTATACCTTATTAGTCTGTTTGAGAATTAGGTAGTGGTCAGTACATATGAGGTAATTTCTACATTCCCTCAAGATGCCCATACCCACCAAGCTGATAACCTAGCCTTGTATATAGCTATGAACCTATGAACTATTTAACACTCCTAGTTTATATTGAGGTAAATAAAGTTGTCCAGGAGTATGAAGTTATGTTGAATAGGAAGTGTCTCGAGCACATTTAAGTAGTCCTTCTGGTTTTCTTGGGTCACAGAGGGGGATCTGTAGCTTACAAGAATATGGCATGGGACTTTGTCTAAGGTAATTTGGATTTGGAGAAGTTCAAGCATATCATACTGATAGACCAGCCTTGAGGGGGTCTTTGTTTTTAATGTAAATAGAGACACCTCCACTTCCTGTGCAGCATACCCACTCAATCTCTTAGAGCAAGAAATCTGGACAAGCCATAAATAATGGCGGGATAAAGGGTCAAAAATAGAGACAATTTTTAAATATTCCTCTTACAAAATTAGAAAGTCGATAGAATAACAGGTTTTTCCCATTAGCATGAATTTTCTAAAGGATAGGAAGTCTTAAACTCAAATGCCTTTCATTACTTTGGGACTTCCATCCTCAATAATTTGCCAGAAAACCAACATTTTATGAGAAACAGACCAAAAATATGAGGCAAAAAAATATGGACAGTTGAGAGGTATGATGTGCAGTAGTTAGTCTAAATATGTGGAAGGCATTGTAGCCCTACACTTTCAAGGTGCTCCTCATGGCTTTAAACCATGTGTCAGTAAGTGCACTAGTCTACATTCCCAAGGGTGAATAGAGTTTGGAGGAAGTGGAGTTTCTTGTTTACACTCCTGAAATTGAGCAGCAACACCATCCTGGGCTGATTTAACTATGTTGCTAGGTTTATCAGGTTGGCAATGCCTAAAATGGGTGTATGGGAGTAGATGATGTTTTAGCCAATATTTGAAATCCCAGAGGGGACAGGTGCAGACCTTCCCTGACAAAGCAGTGTATCCTCCCAAGCTGACAAATATTGTACACTCTTAGAATGACATCATACTCTAAACAATTGTTAAACTCAATTATTTTCTGTTCATATTATGGCATCATCATTGGAGAAAGTAGAATGCTGCTCAATGTTAGGTTACTACTGATGGGACACATAGTCTGAGAGTTCTGTCATGTCTATCTTCATGTAGTCCAGGGAAGTATGTTTCAGATTGTTTATGCCAACATGGACTATGACTGACTCATATGGTACTTATGGTTCATTGACTTAAGTTCATGCATGATCTGATGGATCCTGCCCTTGACAGACAGCTGACTGTGACTGTCCCCTTAGTTAGCCTGAGGAGTGGAACATCTGTGTGTCTCACAATGCAGTATTCTATGACCAAAATATTGGGGTGTGCAATAGCATGCCTTATGGACTTAGAAGCTGAGATATCATGCTATGTAGCCATATGTGTAGTGTTTGGTGATGATTTTGTGGCATGCTCTTGAGGTTACTGAAGATACTTTTTGGTTTGTAGAATGTCTGCGATGTCTTTGTAGTTTAGGAATATTACATTTAAAAGCCTCAGCATGCATATGTGGACCTATGTATCTGGTCTGTACTATGTGATTTTGGTACAGTGTATATGTGTTACTGACAACCTGCTTATTATTATAAGTGCTTGCATGTGGGAGCCTTGCGTCCAGTGACATTACGTGGCTACATCTCTCATAAACCATATCAGTTTATTAAAGAATCAAGTGGCTGTCCATAAACATGAAAAAATCGTTACACTGCCTCAGGATGCCCATATCCGCCAAGCTGCCTGCAGAAATAGCTAAGTGCATGTCCACGAATATGGAATCTTAATAAAACATTCTACAAGGGGATGACAGAAGAGGGGCTTACAGCTGAATAGCATTGCTGCTGTAAGAGTATCTAAAAGCCTAGTTGCGGTTTATGCAGCTAAGTACTGTGAAAATTTCATGGGTAGCTTTATAAGGAAAATTTCATTTCTATGCACTTGCATATATATAAAGGGAACTGCTAATAATGGCATATATTTGAGTTTCAACCATCATTTTCTACAGACAAATGCATGCTGATACAGAAACCTCTAATTATAGCACCTTTTCTAAGTTTATAAGTGCAATATTTAGAAATTTGTCCCTGATTAAGGGCCTTTGCCACCCCATTATTTTGCTCTGTCTAGAATTTTTGTGCTAAGAAGTTGAGAAGCTTGCTCTCTGTCTGTCTGTCTGTCTCTCTCTCTCTCTCTGTATATAGATAGATAGATAGATAGATAGATAGATAGATAGAGACAGATACATAAAACCAGTGTTTTGGCTATGATTGGGTTGCATCACTCTTAAGCAGTGAAGGTTTTCATTTGGTAATACTTTACATCTGGATGTATTGGTTGACAGCATTGTCTTTTTTTACTAGTATTACATCTTAGTAATGCTTCTCTTATGGATGTGCTACCCTGGCATCATGCACATGCACTAAATTTCCATCCGGGTTCAGGTTAGCCAATGTTCCAACAGATAGAGAGATAGAGATGAGAGAGAGTCTGGCAATGCTATTCGTTTACAGCAGAGTTCTGAGTTAATATTTTGCATGATAGGTAGACTCTTGCCAGCTGATTGCTTTCAGTAAGGCTCTAGTTAGGTACTATTTTATATAGAGAATGAATATCTGGCAGCATTGTGAATGTGCTGAGCCTCCAAATGGATTGTGTTTGTGTTGCAGCTGCATACAGCAGATCATGTGGCTTTTACAGGTGCTATTTTTCAAAACTGGGATTGATCTCAGTGAACTGTTCTATTCCTATTCTATAGTCTTGACTGGATAAAGCAAAGTGTGCGGAAGAAGACCTTAAAAATCATTAAAGACAAATAAATATTTACTCATAAATGTCTGAAATTGAAAAAAAGTTGAATAAAACATTCCACATAGAAAGTTGTGATCTTACTGTCCAGCTTTTTATATTAGCATGACTACAAAAACCCCTTTTAAGAGACTTAAGGAACTTTTGCACAATATTGAAAGTAAATTCAAATAATGCATTCTATAGACATAACATTACTTATGAACATCACAAAATGTTTACATTTTTTTTTTGCATTGGATCACTTGCCTGGACTCAAAACTTTAGTCCTCATAATGGTTTGTAAACTATTCAGGATGCTTTATCAAGACTTACTATTTCTTAAAATGTACAAAAGTGCAGTCTGCATCTGTAAAAACAAATATGATTGTTTTTCTTTTTATGAAAGAAAAAATGATAATCTTTTAGTATTATATTTGTATTATAGTATTATATATCTGTGATGCATTACATTAGCTCATTAAATTTTCTGCTTGAGAAATGCTTGATCCACTTAAGTAGTTGGATAGTTAGTTTAGCTATTTAGTTAGATTTCAGTGCATTGGCAAGCTCCAATGGGCTATCACCCAAAGTCAATGTAGCTCTTACAGAATTTAAAGTTAACATTCCCAGATTACAAACAGGAAAAATTGTGTTAGTATTTTCTAGACAATGCATTTTAAAGCAGAAATCAGAGAAAGATAGCTTAATACTGTTTTACCTTAAACTTCTCAAAATGCACAATTGTATCGCAATGTGAAGCAAAGGATTTGTCAGTATAAAACTGCTTGCTTCTGCATAGGGTTTTGTAACACTGTAGTTATCACTTATAACCTCTTCCTGTGTTATTCACAGTTTCTGCAAAAGTGAAGGTTGGTGTAAACTACATAAGTTTCAAGGGCAAGGCCTGTGTTACCAATGACAGATATAGCTTCTCTCTCCTTTGCCCAAGTTGTTAACATTCTATTTTTCATATACCCCAAAGTATATAGCTCATTGTATATAAATGGGGAAATACATTTCAAGTCCCAGAATAGTTCAGCTCTAATTATGAAACTAGTGACAATTAAAGAAATGCATAAACACAGAAATTACTTGAAATTCTGAATTAGCCAACTGGAAGCTCTCTCTTCATCTCAGTTCTGGTTATGAAACCAGTGACAAAAACTTGCCTGCATATGGAAATGGAAGCTTTCTCAAGCTCATGTGCTTGTAGACACACTGTCATACACACACACAGACACACACACACACACACACACACACACACACACACACACACACACACACACACACACACACACACACATTCTATTTCTCTTCTTTTAAACTGTAGCAAACTGCTTGTTACTGTTTACAAGACACACAGACTGCTACAGCACTTACTTTTGACCACATATGCAATACTGGTGGTTGTTTCTATATGTCAGTATGCACTGAAAAGTGATCAGGATGTACCCTTTAAAACTTTGCAATGGGGATAGCTACCCCTTTCCACCACCCTAGTTGTACTACTGGATCACTGTATCTTAGGAAACAAGGAAATTCCTGAGACACCATGATTTTGAACTTTAAAAGAAAAACCCTAAAATTACACATTAGTGATCACACATAATAGAGGGTTGATCACTAGTGTTTCAATCACAAGTGGGGCTCTCCTTCAAGAAGCAGCCTTCCTCTTTAGGATAAATGCTGAAGCTAGCTTAAGAAAGAGAATTCATTTCAGACAAATAAGGTAGGTGAACAGTTTCACTATGATGTCACAAAATCAAACACCTCTAAACACAGAAGTGGTTGTCCCTAATTGATTGATTGATTGATTTATCTTATTATTATTGTTTAACCAGATACATGAACTGGTCTGACAACACTTTTCAACCATGACCTGGTCAGGCAAAGACAATAGACATAAATATTTATCATTACAAAAACATAATGTATGAGCTAGATTACATAAAGACAATATTTTTGAAAGAAGCATTTCATCAGCTACAGCATTTTTACAGTATTACAACAAATCAGCATTCTGGGATCTCAGAGTTTTGGAAAGGCTTGCTACTGTATGACAATATAATTGTCACAGCAATACAGTGAAAAAGCATATTGAGATGACCATTGTGCAGGACTGACCTATTTAACAAGAGCTGCCCTATTAATCAAGCTGTAAAGGATTGCCTTTTACTACTAGAAGGGATAGTATCACTAAATGTTTTTAATTTAATATAATGCAAATCATATGGGAACTGGTTTAAATATAATGGAATAATCAAGTAATAAAACACTTTATAACTTAACAGTACAAAGTAGCTAAAAAGCTCATGGATATAGACTGCTGTGTCAGGTACTGACAAGCTCACATTAGCAGGCTGTGCTACATTAAGTAAAAAATACAGATGATTATGATTAAGTGTCTGCTCATAACCAACTTATTATGTGTTCAAGACATAGATGCCAAGAAATTCATCTTGAGAGGGCTTGAAAGGTGAATCTTGGCACCCTGTCAAGAGCACATAATAAGGGTTTTAATCAGTAAAACCTAATTATAATTCACTGTAGTGCATGGAGCTTTATCTGACCCATGACTAACAGTCACAAAAAAAGAAAAAAAAAATGTGCAGGAGTGTTTTATCAACTTTCACTGCTTTTAAAGCAAGCAAAACACATTAGCTCTGCCAAACAGACAGCAGTGCAAAACAAACTACATAAAAAAAGCTCTTAGACAATTTATTCTTCCAGAAAATGTGTTTATAAGAGTGGCAGAGTGAAGTATCTAACAACTTTTAAAGGTCTTTTACCATCTTCCTCTGTTCTTTGCTGGCTAGTACTGGCTGTTGTCAATACCCAGTGTGACACCCAATCTTAAAAGCATTTTGCTTGTCATGTACTTTTGCTGACATTAGAAAGGTGCTTAACAAACATGTCTTTTACCTGTTTTGCAGGGGCGTAATCATAGTGTTCTATGTATTGCATAGAGGATTATGATCGGGTCTTCAATTGTAACCTGATTACTATGTGTTTGAGACACGAATGCCAAGAAATTCACCTCCAGAGTGGCTTGAGCATGTTTGAAACTAAATGACAGCATTTTAGTCGTGAGTGTCTGAGTAAATAGAAATCCTAGAGGTTTGCAGAAGATATGGCTAGCTAGCTTTTTAGGTGTACAGAATGGGGGTCTGGGTAGTACTGAGAGTTTAATTTTTTAAGGTAATTTTGTACTTAAGGCTTTTGAAGGGGAATGATGTATAGTCAAGTACTTTATAAGATGGAGAGTTAGGTGTTAAGCTAAAAGAATTTTTGGATAGCAAGTTGGTAGATAACAGGATTACATAGGTTTCTGTTAACTCTCTAATTAGAACTGCACTGAGACTGTTTCCTCTATTAGTTTCAGGAACTCCCTTGTGCAAACTAAGTTTTTTAATTGACTGCCAAAATTTTCTGGACTGGCTTGTAGATTTCTGATATACTCAGCTTTAGCATAGGTTGGTTCTTTTCATTCTGTCGTGTTTTACCTGTAAATATTTTCTGTATTTATCTGTATTTTTGGTCTCCCTCTCCATTTTGCCCATGACTATCACTGCATTTTAATAGTTGTTTCAGCTCCTGGATAAGCCAGAGGTTTTGTTTTATCAGGTAATCTCAGTTTTATGGGGGGTATAGTTTATCATGTATGGGGGAAATTAAATTGCAGAAAGATGAAAGAGCTGTTGTGGGGTCTGTGCACTTGCAGAAAGAATCACAATCTATATTGGCCAGAACATCTGCTGTGGATTCAGGCATTGCACTGTAAAACATTAATAGGGGTACAGGCATATGACTTTTGGAACCATGTAAAGCTTATTGGACAGTGGTCACTAAAAGAGTTTGATGATACCTCATAATAATGTGCCTAATATGTTCATTATAACTACTTACTTGAGAACACATGTGAAGTAAACCTATATGCTCTACTATCATGTGAGTTTTGCATCATGGCAACACATGAAAACTAAAGAAAGGGTGCAACTCCCTGTATCACCTTACTTTATTATTCTTAGTTTGAGGTCATTCCAACTCTGAGGAACAATGATTAATGTGTCACTCTTCTAACCAGTTCACTTTCCTGGTTGTTAAGTAAAGAAAGAAGCAATCAAACAAACAAATACATAAACGCATAAAATATAATCAGCTCTCAAGTCTGTAAAAGTAAGCAAGAAGCAGAAAACAGTAAACAACTAATGGAGTGAACCTTGAAAGTAGACTGTTTTTTTGCTACTATAAACCCCCTCACCTCAGGAGCAGTTTGGTGTTCAGGTGTACCTTTTATTTCCTGTGAGCATTCAACAGTCCTGAGGCATAACAAATGTAACACTTCTCACTACACTCTGCTGAACCCTGCTCCTAGTCATATGACTTCTGTAAAGTAGTGAGAGCATTGTTCAGATGGTACAGCAAAGATGGTACTATTAGGGCTATGTTGTTTCTATCTGGTACACATCTGCATTTGCTAGGCTATAGTCAGCAACCTGTTGTAGTTGTACCATTCTGCAGTGTTGCCTAAGGTCCTCTCCTTTGACCTGACAGGTTCTTTATTATAACTGAATTAAACAGAAATCGTTCTTTCAATCTTACATAACCAGCCTATTTCCCTGATATTTGCTTTGCAATGGTTGCAATGGTTGCAATGGTTTTACTAAATATTTAGTCTCTTTTTTCTATGGATAAGTTAACATTCAGATTATTTCTGCTACTGTGTAGAAAGCAGCTAATATACTGCAGCTGGAGGAAAAGTCATGTTGTTTAGTAGTCCGAATGTCATACTTTATAATATTTAATTATTTATTCATAGATAATCGTTTCCAGTATTTTGGATAGTAGGCCTAGCTTTGCAATTAGGTGAAAGTCATTTGCTGGTGGGGGCCTTAGCAAAGGGTTTGACTAGAGAATTTTTGAAACTGTATGAAGAGATTTTAGTGGTGAGAGTCACATTAAACCAGAAACTAGATTTGGGACAGACAGGAAAAAGGCAAGAGGAATTGAGCGCACCCAGCAAAGATATGGATGGATTGTGTGAGAAAAAAACTCTAACAGCCAGATATGACTGACGAAGAAGGCAGGAGAGTGGTGTTGAATAGTGCGAGATGAGACAGTTAATGAGACCCCCATACTCAATATAGAAAAATGGAAAAAGAGGTTTGATGATGATGATGAAGTTGGAATGCTTTCTGAGTATACTTTTTTTTAAAAAATACAGCTAGATTGCTTAAAAATAAAGACCAAGATATTGAAGATACTTGCTTGAGAAAAATACAGGGTATCCTATCCACATAAGGACCTTTCAAACATCAGTGCTTGTCTCCCATTCACAATTGTGTATTTTACAATTAAAGTATATTACACAGGTTGTGAATAACTGATAAACAACACCCATACCAACACCATTTTCCCTCTACTAAAATGACCGTGGTAGGTGTCTCAAGGCTGAAGTGCATTGTTTTCAATAAAAGAGTATGCGTAAAGTCAGGGCTGTTTTAAATTAACCCAGCTGACATTCTTTCTTTCCTTTCATTCTTTTTACTGAAAGCAGACCTCACTGCCTCAGTGCATGTGTAGTATATTACTACATGAGTTCTGATTCCCATGAATATCAAAGTAAACTATTCTGAAGATATAACATTAAAACAATCTTCATAAAAATGGAGGGGCTGCAGCCCAGGAACCCAGTACCTAGAGCCACCCTTAATAGCTGTCCTGTAGACTCTTGAATGTTCTAGGATCATATTGGGCTGTCTATGAAAAAGTATTTCTTTAGTTCCACTCATGAGATCATCCCTCTTTCAGGTGCCATCTATTTCTCCTTCTCATTCTCAGTCTTCTTCCATCCCCTTCATCTTACTCCCCACTGTCATTGCCTCCCTGATAATTCAAGTTAGCCATGTAATATTCCTTTATAGGTTCATAGGTTCATAGGTGTGTACAAGGCTAATGGCCCTGTAGGCTTTACAAGCCTAGACCATAGGATTACCCTGGCATCATGCCACCCGACCTAAGTTCCCAGTGCCTCTAGTGTGATCCTAGGTTGAGTTTTCTATTTCCTTTCCACTCATCAAGTTTTCTCTTGAAGAGGGCCAGTGAAGTACTCTGTTTGATATGTATGGAAAGTCAATTCCATAGTATGGGCAATCTCTGGTTTATGAACCTGTCCCTCCAACTTGCTCTGTTGATTGTGGTACTGAGGTGGAGGTCTCTGGAGCATGTGGTGTGGAGGGATTGGGATTTTTTTAGATGTAGCATTTCTAACAGAGTGAGTCAGACATGGATCTGTAAGTCAAGCAGAGGTTGCCTCTAAGTAGGCAATATGAGACAGAGAATAGTTGGCGTTTTTTGAGTGTGTCCATATAGGACAAGTATTTAAGGCCTAGGATCCTCTTTGTGGGGTACTTTTGCGGCCTCTCCAGTTGTTGCTAGTGTCTAGTGAGGTACATGCCAAATGGGACATTGTACTCGATGATTGGCCTAATGAGGGATGAGTAGAGGAAGACAATGACCTCTTTCTTTATGGATGCAAAACCCTTAGTAATGAGATGTGCCACAGAGAAGAACTTTCTGACCACAGTGGCAATGTGGTGGTCAAAAGAGAGGTTGCTGTCAACCTGTGTTCCCAGATCTCTTATAACTCCTACTGTGTTCAGTGGACTACCATCGATGTGGTAATTTATGGGAACCAGATTTTTCCCAAAGGGGATAATAACACATTTTTTGGCATTGAGCTTAAGGCCATGGTTCTGACACCAGTTATTGGTCGCAGTGAGGCCTTTCTGTAGGATATCAACATCACTTGGGGAGTAAATGATAGCTCCCAACTTGCAATCGTCTGCGAACTTTGTCAGCCAGAGTCCCTTCATGTTGGCCTGGACTTCAGAGAAGCAGATACCAAACAGGAGAGGACCCAGGACCAATCCCTGTGGGACTCCACTCGTAACAGGTCAGCAGTCCGACTTGGAGTCAGCTACTTTCACACTGTGGGTTCTATCTGTGGGCCAGTTTGCAACCCACCTAGTGATATAGGTGTTGATGCCTATCTTAGTGAGTCTTTCTATGATTCCTGAGTGGGGAATGGTATCAAAGGCCTTGTCCAGATCAAGGTAGGCTGTATGAACCACCTTGCCTTCATCCACAGCTCTGGTGACTGACTCAAAGAAGTCAATCAGGTTGAGCATTAATTATCTACCCTTCACAAGACCAAACTGTGTGGGATCCAGAGTTTGGAGATTCCCTATATCCTTGTTTATTAGGTTCATGATGATGTGTTCCATAGCTTTGCAAATCAGATTTGTCAGGCTAATGAGGCGATAGTTCCCAAGGTCTGTAGTCGCTCCTCCTTTGTGGAGAGAGATGACTGTAGCAGTGCGCCATTCAGTAGGGACAAAGCCTGAAGTGAGGCTGTGATTGAACAGGGCACACAGGTGTGGTGCCAGTTCACTCTGTAGTTCATGTAGAACACAGCCAGGGATATTGTTAGGTCCCATAGAAGCTGTATTCCTGGCCATGGACAGTGCTGTTTTAACCTGTGCAGCAGTAAATCTGGGTGCCTGGCAATCTACTGGTATTGTGATTGGTCCTTTGGTGGGCGAGAGAGGGGTAAAGTTGGCACTGAATCTGTCAGCCAGTATGTTGGCAATATCTGTTGGCTCAGTGTAGGAGGTACCATTGTGCAGTAGCTCAGAGCAAATTTGCGTATTGCTGTGGAGATTCTTTACCTAACTATAGAAGGCCTTGTGGTTGCCTTTACTATCTGCTGAAATTCTGTTTTCATAGTTAGCTTTAGAGGATTTGATTTGGGATCTCAACTTTTTTTGAGGCTGATAAGAGAGTTTTTCCAGTCTTGAGACTTCACCTTATTCTGCATCAGTTTCCTCGTTTTGTTGTAGAGTTTTTTTATGGCAGACGACCACCAGATTGACTTCCTTTTTTTGGAGGAGAGCATCTTGTATCTATTGGGCATGGCAAGATCCATGCATTTGTGTACGTGTTCATACAGTGCAATGGTGTATGATTCGGTGGTCATGCAACTATTCTCCATTTGCGTGGGTGCTGTGAAGTTAGCCACCTCTGTTTTTAGGAGCCCAAAGTTAGCTTTGGAGAAGTTTTTCATGGTGGTTACCCTTGCAGGGGTGTGGGAGGAATGTGGATTTCCAAGGTGATTAGTTTGTGGTTGGATCTAACCAGGGAGGAGTTGACTATTGGTGTAGAGCAATGGTCGCACATGTTAGTGATGAGCAGGTCAAGGATGTTGCTACCTTTAATGGGGGTTAGAACGAGTTGGTCCAGGCATTGGAATTAATGAATTCCAGGAAACGTTGGGCAATTGTATTGTTACAAGAGCAGTTTACCCAGGTAATGGAGGGGTAGTTGAAGTCACCCAGTATAAGAGTGTTAGGTTGGTCCCTAATATTCTCCAGAGTGCTTAGGAACTTGGAGTGTAAGTCTCAAGACATGGTTGGGGACCCGTAACAGGTGACGACCTGAATCACTGTATTACCCAATGTTAGCTGCACCTGAAGTATGTCTGATGCATTATGTTGGGTTGGCTACCAGTCTGGAGGTGTGCGCATCCTTTATGAATATGGAAACACCACCACCTTTAGAGCTTCAGTCCAAGTTCTGGGGCCGAAAGGTGTGGAATGAGTTATAGTCTGGTAGTGCAGGGGTACTTTCTGCTGCCTTGAACCAGGTCTCTGTTACAGCACAAATGTCAATGTTCTCCATTTTAAGGAGTGCTTTGAGCGAGTGCATTTTGAGATATAGACTTCTAGCACTGAGCAGCATGACCCTCAGATTTCATTTGTTTGTAGCTGTTATGGTGGTAATTTGGTCTTTGGAACACTGCCTAAAAAGAACTATAGAGATGGCAAGAGTCTTGGCCAGTATCCAGAAGCCCAGAGATGACAGATGCAGGCCATCTCTGGCAAAACATCGAGGTCTGTCAATTATGTCATTACAGGCAGACAGATACTCAATCCTCCTTTTCAAGCAGAAAAAAGTGGTCCTTAAGGGACAGTTTGTGAGGGCAGCCCACATGGTGTCCCTTTTTGAATCATTCTTGAATGAATGTGATGTTTTGAGGGATATGTTTTAGAGGAGAGGTTATTCCCCCCATATTGGTCCATGATGTAATGATTGAGGTTATTAACAAAAGGTAAAGGGATCATTTCAAGGCTATCT
>NC_056741.1:766367772-766390272 GCF_019279795.1 Protopterus annectens | reverse complement strand
TACTCCTGTTGGGCTGTTGAATGGAAAATAAGGGTGTTTGCGTGTCAAACTGTAGCAGCTCAAAAGCAAGCCAGACTTTAAAGTAATGAACATACTAGCACCACAGGTGGGGATGTAAGACTGACTGAATGCCTAGTGTATATATTTAATCAACACTAGTGGATCAGTCTCTGAGAAGGTGCATAATAGTGTATGTAGGAAGTTGATGTAAGAGTGAGGGGAATCTCATTTGTGGAAATATACATCCAAATCAAGCTAGAATTTTCATTGTGTAAATCCTTAAACTTCCTTTAGTAGAGGGCCATGGCAAATATGCAAATGACCCCTTAAAGATCTACAGTGTTTCAGCTGCATGGCTTCTGAATGCCATTGACTATTTACTTTTTAAGTCTTTATGGATACATTCACTGCAAGACAAACACCCACCTAAACTAAAATGTTCACTTTGTAATACCTTATATCTCCAGTACTGGAGGTCCATGGGATATATCACTATGTTCCACATTAAGCCTCCTGTAGTGGAGGCCCATTGGACATACAATGAAAATTGCATCATGGTTGGGGTTTTTCTCGCAGTTTTTACAGAATTGTTTGTGTGTCCTTTTTGCCCTTTGGTTTGGATGTTAGTTGGGATATTTTTCAGGGACCTTAGTGTTTATGTACATCAATCTTGATTTTAAGCTCTGTGAGTAAGGATAGCCAAACAATCCAGTTATGCTGTACTGATGAGGCCACTAAAAAGGCAAAGCAGGCATGTCTACAGCTAGTTGGTTTGGCTTTATTGTTTTGAATATATCCACAAAGACTTAAAAAGTAAAAATAAATAAATAAATTAACAAAAAATGTCATGGGATTCATAAGCAATGTAGCTGTATGGTTACCATCCATCCCATTGTCAGCGGGACACTCACTGGTTGAGCTATGTCATTTCTTGCCCGCACTGTGAAGCAGTGGGACTTTAAAAGTCCCATTTTTTGATTTGTGACAAATTGCCATGGAAAAGCAAAAAATACTTCCATTTTTTCCATGGCAATGCAGTTACGTCACCAACCCGGACCTTCAGGCAGAGGTATTCCCTGGAAATCTTGAAGGGGGTGGGGATTCAACAGGGAAGAGCCCTACAAAGGTCATAGCTGTAGAGCAGGTTTTTATTAACACTTACACAGCTGCTAATAAGGAAGGATTGAGACTTTTCTTTTTGCCAGACAGCCAGCCAGCCATACTTCGAGGAAGACAGCCAGCCACTGAAGCATGCAGGAAGCCTGCTAGCCACCTAGCCAGCCACTGAAGCAGGCAGAGAACCTACTAGCCAGCCAGCAAGCCAGCCACTGAAGCAGGCAGGGAGCCTGCTAGCAGCCAGCCAACCAGCCAGCCCCTAAAGCAGGCAGGAAGCCTGCTAGCCAGCCAGCCAGCCAGCCACTGAAGCAGGTAGGGAGCCTGCTAGCCAGCCAGCCAGCCACTGAAGCATGCAGGGAGCCTGCTAGCCAACCAGCCAGCTACTGAAGTAGGGAGGGAGCCTGCTAGCCAACCAGCCAGCCACTGAAGCAATCAGGGAGGCTGCTAGTCAGCCAGCCTGCAAGCCATTCCAGCAGGTAGCAACCCTACTAGTCAGCCAGCCACTCCAGCAGGTACACAGCCTGTTAGCCAGCCAGTCAGCCAGTCCAGCAGGCAGGGAGCCAGTCATCCAGCCAGCCATTCCAGCAGGCAAAGAGCTAGCTAGCCCACCGAAGACTGTGATAGTGGTAAGTACAACAGTCAATAGTATTTTGTGGCTCTACGTATTTAAAATGGGAACATTGTGTTTTATTGAATTTAAGTTTTTAGTGTTTAGAGGTAAATGGCATGTACTACACAGTATTTAAATCTGTGCAGTGGTTATTTTGAGATTTCCAAGTAGTAGTTTTTAAAGGTATAAAAAGTGTATGTGTGTGTGTGTGTGTGTGTGTGTGTGTGTGTGTGTGTGTGTGTGTGTGTGTGTGTGTGTGTGTGTGTGTGGTTGTTTTGGTATGATTTGGAAGCATTAGTCTTTAAAGGCTGAAATGTGTGTATAGAAGTTTTGTTTATTTTTGATGGGGGGCAGTCTTTACAGATAAATGTAGTGTGATATATTTCTATTGTTGTGGCTTTTTCAGGGTACTTTTCGTTTACAGATAGAAAATGTTTGAGGATAGTTTGTACTTTTTCATGTGGAAATGTGTGCAATTTAATGCTGTTTTCAAGAAGTTAAGATATACCGTTTGGGTATTTTTTCCAACCTGACAACTCTGCAGGGGAAGCGCTATTCTCCTGCTCCATATCCAAAATCTGGAACTCACTTCCCACTGCCATAACTACCCTCCCTTCCAGCAGTCTCTTCAAAAATGCTCTTAAAGCACACCTAAAATTTCACTGGCTATGTCCTTGTCCATACCCCAACTAATCCCCCCTTTCTCCTGTACCACTAATTAGCTGCCAGCTCTACTATTAGTTGATAACAGGTTATCAGTATTTCATTACTATTTCATATCCTTTTAACTAGCAGATGATTGCAGTACGATGTTTACTCTTTTCTCTATGTGAGAAATTAATACTACTAGGCAAATGTCTTGCACCTTATATTGTTATTATACTCTGACATATGTCATTACCTGTCAGACTATGTCTTTGCTATAAATATTCTGTTTTTCTTTTCCTCTGAAATGCTAGATTATACTCATATTATGTGAAATTTTCCTTGTCTGAATACATGGAGCCTTCCTTGTGATATTATACTCTGACATATAGGTCATTTCTCCTGTTGAACTGTCATTACTATAATTATACTCTTTCCTTGTTCATCTGATATGCTAGATTGTACTCTTATAATATGTAAATCTCATATGTCTGAATATATGGAGCTTTTCTTCCCGGGCCTCCGCTGAAAATGGGCATATACCCAGTCGGACTTTCCCGGTCAACAAATGTAAAATAAAAAAAATAATATAAAATAAATGTGTGTATAACTCTTTATTTTTGGGGGGGCATATTCATATGTAATGTAGTGCATTTATTAATCTAGTATGTACCTGCTGCCAACTTGCCGTAACTGTTTTAAGATGGTTTCCATTTATAGTTCGAAATATGTGCACTCTATATTTTATGCGGTCTTTAATAAGGTTAAAATGTTCTGCTTTGCTTATAATGTGAATTTGGGTGTGCTGCTTTTACTTGGGTCTGTTTATTGCATCGTGCTGGGTAAATTACTGTTAACATTTTATTTTTATTTCTCTTAATTGCTATGTTTGTACGTAAAAGGGGTCCAAGGGGTCTGCTGTGCATTATAGTTTATTTTAGCTGCTCTTACAAGAAGTACTTTTAAAAGGTAAAATGTTTTCTTACTTTTTCTTTTTTTTTTCTTTTTTTTTTTTTTGTTTGGGTGGATACATGTTCAGAAGTTAATGCAGTGCATTTGGGATTGTGCTAAAACATGTCACCGTTTCAGGATATTTTATTTTTAGTGATGTCTTCAATACATTTACAATGTACTGCTTGATAATAATGCATGCGATTACTGCTGGTGTTGCTGTTGGACCTGTTCATTAATACATCATTGTGCTCTGTAAATTAACGTTATACATTTATTTCTTTTTTCTTAACGGCTGTGTTCAAAAGGTAAATCGGGTCTATGGTGTCTGCTATGCATTCTAATTCATTTTTGAGTGGCTTTTTGTTACAGTGAAAATGTGTTTAACTTTATTTTCTGGAGGGGTGGGGAGCATATTCGCTGGTAAAAATAAAGCATTTGGTTTTCTACAAGCTGTGTTAATGTCAAGTTTTCAATGGCCAAAATGCCCCCCTACATTACGTCATTTACTATTTTACCTTTTTACATGGTTTGTAATGATAACTTCCGCAGTTGTGCAGTGGTAGCATTGTTGCCTCACAGCAAGAGGTTCTCCCGTTCGATTCTCGGCTTGGGTTGGAAATGCCTTCTGTGTGGAGTCTGCATGTCCACCCTGTGGTTGAGTGGGCTTTCAAAAGATATGCGTTGAATGGGCGTGCTTTCGTTGAAGGTTGGGTGTTGGGCTGGCAACTTGACACCATAAAAACCAACTGCCAATCATTAGCGGACAAGAGTTCCGCTGTGGCGACCCCTAACCAGGAAAAGCCAAAGTCAAACAACAACAACATGGTTTGTAATGATAATTCTCTTCTGCTCCATTCCTCAGGTCTTTCATATGCCAATGTTTTGATAGTTTTCATGTGCAAATGTCTTTCACTCCAGTTCTTTCACATGCCAGTGTTTGTAGCCAGTTCTTTTCGCTTGCCAGTGTTTATAGCCAGATTTTTCAAATGCCAGTGTTTGTACCCAAATCTTTCAAATGTCAGTGTTTATATCCATCCATCTAAAACTCTTTTTTCCCATTTTTGTACATGAGGTCCTTGGGATGTCATTTAACAGTGACAATCATCTAGAGCTAAGGCCAGTTCTTCCTCAGGTCTTCAGTGAATCTATTTCAAAGAACAGTAGAAACTGCTCCATGTTTCATATGCCAATGTTTTTATGATTATTATAAGGTGCCAATCCTTTCCAAGCCAATTATTTCATGTGCCAGTGGTTTAGCCAGTTCTTTTGTGTGCCAGTGTTTCTAGCCAGTTCTTTCGTGAGCCAGTGTTTCTAGCCAGTTCATTTGTGCACCAATATGTTACTGCACCCTATTAACACACTTTTCCTAAATATGTTGCATATCATATAAGTACAGATTCAAGAATGAAGAGAGCAGCAGCTTCATCACAGTCAACCACCAGCAACAGAATGTGCAGGTGGCAGGATGTTTGGCAAATGGAATTCGGCTGGATCAAGAGATGTCATGATGTAAAAGCATTCTGCTGGTACTAAAAGAAGGAATTTCTAGTGACCCACTGTGGAAGAAACAATGTTGCACAACATAATTCAACTGAACAACATAAGACTGCTATTCTTCAAGCAAAATCCAGCCAACTGATGACAAAGAGGGCAAGAAACAAAAACCTTGATGGACCAGAACTTAGGGTCTTTGCAGCAGAAGCCTCTGAGGTGTTCCATGCTATTAAGCACAATATTTCCTATAACAGTTTGGACTGTGCAGTAAAGTTGGCCAGCCAGTTGTACAGTGACTCAGACATTGCAAAAGAAAAACTATCTTGCAGAAGAACCAAGGCTGAAGCCATTGTCAAAAATGCTTTGGGATTACACTCATTGGAAAGCCTCCTGCATGACCTTCAAAAACCAGACACTTAATTTGCAATTTCATCAGCTACTTCCAAAAAGGGGAACATAAAATTATTTCCACTTGTTGTGAGGTATTTTTCTAAAGAAGAAGGGGTGGTGAATAGCCTTTTGGACTTCTATGAAGACCTTGATGAATCTGCCCAAGCTATATCACAGCAGATTTCAAACATTGTGGAAAAGCACTCCTTGCCCTGGAACAGCATTTCAGCATATGGGGCTGATAATGCCAGTGTGAACTATGGGAAGAAATCTGGTGTATATAGCAGATTAAAAGAAAGTGCCCATCACTTCAGAAGGCCAGCTGTGTTGTCCACATCATTCATAATGCAGCCAAAAAAGCTGCAGCACAACTACTTTATGATGTGGAGGTATTTGTGATGAAGCTTTTCAGTCATTTTTGAGGTTCTGCCACAAGGACAAGAGATTTGAAAGACTTTTTGAGTTTTGTGCCATGGAATTTTAGAGTTTGTTAAGACATGTGCCAACAAGGTGGCTGTAACTACTCTCAGCCAATGAAAGAATAGTGAACAATCTACAAGTGCTCCAGTCTTATTTCCTCTCGAGGGAGAAGAGGAGACCCCCTGGCAGATATGGCAGTACTTTTCAGGTAATGAGCACGGAGTGAGTGCATTGCCTACACTGCCCCAGTACTGTTTGCACTTTCTCATTGTTGTTCTTGTGGATTTCAATAAACACACAAGTATATTAGAAAGAACAGCACTTACTGCCATGGAAACATTTTCTGTAATGGTTTCTCTCAAGGAAAAACTGCAGGCAAGAGCTGAAGGTGCTTTCTTTGGAGGAAAACATAGGACACTTATGAGCACATTAGACAACACTTCTGTTAACAAACTGAAAAGAGACTATATTGCGTTCTTGGAGACAGCAGTTAAGTACTTAGAACAGTGGCTTGATTATACTGAAAGCAGCTACTTGTTTACACTGCCTAAATTATCTTTAACTGAGCCCTTTGTTTTCAGTGACATACTCAGTGTGACCACTGCCCTGAGTCTGCGGGAGGTAGATGAAGAACATCTTTTCCAGGACTATTTAGCAATTAAGCACTTTCTCCAACAGTTATGTACCACAAGCTTGTCCCCAGGAGAAAAGAGGCTGAAGCTTTTCAGAGAAGGGCCTGAGCTGACTGCACTATATCTGGTAATTGCTAGGGTACTATCTATACCAACATCAAATGTATTTGCAGAAAGAGTATTTTCTTTGGTGAAAAGTAAATGGGCAGATGTGCGAAACCGAAGTAGAGTCGACTTGTTACAAGCCGAACTAATGATGACTATAAATTTCCAGATGAAATGTAGTGACTTTGATTCAAATATTATATCAAACCAGACCCTTCTTCAGGCAATAAAATCAAATGTAAAGTACACATTTGAAAAAAAAGTGACCTGGTCCAGTTATCCAGTAGTGTGCAGTATGTAGTTGTGTGTTATTTTTTGCTTTAGCTTTAAATAGTCTTAATTATCCATTTAGCTAATGTGCAGTATGTAGATTTTTTAGTTTTCTTTCAGAATAGTCATGGTTAGTTTCGGAAAACTTTTTTTACTTTTTTAAATAAACATAAGTGTCTGTTTAATATGAATAGTGTGTTTTTTCCTTTAAAGTTTACTTACTGTTACAACTGGGTAATGTGTTTTTGCAGTAATGCTTCACTTCATTTAAATGGTTTGTGAGTTTTAGTATGCTATAATAATGTCACAGTGTTGTACCCATAACTGCAAAACTGCATCTCCTTCAAAAACTCTGGTGATGTCATGGTGGGGGTGTGGCCAGTGTCATGTTGGTCACACCCCATGTCCTACTGGCCATACCCCCTTGTCCCACTTTGGCCTTGTTAAAAGGTGGCAACCCTATGTAGCTGAAATGCTGTATGTTTTTAAGGAGTCAGTTGTATATATATATGAATGAAAAGCTTGCAGGTACGGCAAGTGCAAACGGCCAACCACAGTCAAATCTTCAGAAAAACGAGAGCCAGCACAAACATGTAGCAGCCAAGGTGAATAATTTTATTGAGCCATCAGTAAAGTTCAGGCCAGTTTCGGCACACTGCCTTCATCAGTGATACATAAACTTCCAACACATTTCATTAAATAACAATTCAATGCACTTATCCTGTGATGTCATTTCCTTTGCTTTCTAAAATGTGTCATTAAGGCCAGGTGTAAAAAGTGCCCCTAATTTAACCATCCACTTTTTTTCTTTATGATTAAGCAGGGAGTGCTATCTCCGTTTACATCCTTTATTATCCAGTATTTTGTCAATGATAGTAAAGGTAAATTTAGCAGAATGATGTATTTGACAATGTTTGTACAAAGCATTAGTAATGCATTTGTTACGGATATCACGTAAGTGTTCTGACATTCTTAGATGGAAAGGTCTAGATGTCTGTCCTCTATAAAATGAACGACAGTGACAACAAGCTAAATAAATAACCCAATCTGATCCATAATTAGCGTAAAAGTTAATATCATACATGACTAGTGTTCTGGCTAGAGAATTGTTTAGTTTTAGATACATGTTACAAAATGAACAATGTCCATATGGGTAGCAACCTGCTAACTTTTCTCCTACAATACTAAGTTGGTGGATGGATTCTCTACTTTTGGGCTGATGTTTATAATGGGAAAAATGAGACCATATTGTTCTGCCACAACGAAAAGAAAAAGGACACCTATCCGGTAACCATTGGCTAAGCTCCTCATTGGCTTTCAGAATGTTCCAATGTTTATTAATAACATTCCTAAGTATATTGACATTTCTCCCATATGTGGTTATTAATCTAATGATGTCTTTGTCATTACGGTCCCTATTCTTATATTTTAGTAAATTGTTCAGGAGCCCATTCCCGGGCAGTGACCACATCCCCCAACCTATAACCCCTGTTCAAAAATCTCGAGGTGAGATCCTGCTTGAAATAATTATAATCATCCTCACTTGAACAGATATGTCTAATACTGGAGAATTGTGACTTTGGTATGTTCCATATGGTGTGTGTGGGGTATAAGCTAGTCTCATATAATAAGTTGTTATATTGCAGATATTTCTAAATACTACAGTCCGTAAAGAGTTGTCAGGTTCCCTTAAGATCTTAACATCCAAAAAATGTATTTCATCACAACTATATGATAAAGAGAACTCAATGCCCCATTTATTATCGTTAATGTATTGTACAAACTCTTTAAAATATTCTACACCCCCACGCCACACCAACCAACAATCATCCAAAAATCTCTTCCATATGTCCATATCCAGCAGATATATGTTGTGTGACATATCATATATCAGTACCTGCTCTATATAACCCATAAACAGATCTGCATATATGGGGGCAAAAGACTTAATAAAGGGCTAAGTTATGTACCAGGCATTTGTGTTGATGAGAATTCATTTGTTACTAATCATGTGTATGATATTAACTTTTACACTAATTGTGGATCAGATTGGGTTATTTATTTAGCTTGTTGTCACTGTCATTCATTTTATATAGGACAGACATCTAGACCTTTCCATCTAAGAATGTCAGAACACTTAAGAGATATCCGTAACAAACGCATTATTAATGCTTTGTACAAACATTGTCAAATACACCATTCTGCCAAATTTACCTTTACTATCATTGACAAAATATTGGATAATAAAGGATGTAAAAGGGGATGGCACTCCCTGCTTAATCATAAAGAAAAAAAGTGGATGGTTAAATTAGGGGCACTTTTTACACCTGGCCTTAATGACAAATTTTAGAAAGCAAAGGAAATCACATCACAGAATAAGTGTTTTGAATTGTTATTTAAGGAAATGTGTTGGAAGTTTATGTATCACTAATGAAGGCTGTGTGCCAAAACTGGTCTGAACTTTACTGATGGCTCAATAAAATTATTCACCTTGGGTGCTACATGTTTGTGCTGTCAATTGTATATATCTCATGGGCCTCCACTACAGGTGGCTTAAGGTATTACCCATAGAAAATGCTAGCTTAGATGGGGATTTCTTTCCAGTTTTTATTTGTGAAATTAAATAGATACAACCTAGATGAGTATAAAGTGACTGGGTGGGAAAGATGAAGTTTAAAAGGCATGAGTGTTCCAGAAGAGCAACGGATGGGAGTACAGTACATGTTGTCTTACGATAATGTAACAGGTTAGGTTTGCCTCTTTAGCTGGTGGAGGATATTTCAGGGCATTAGGAATGGGGCATTGCAAATGATTAGAAGGGTGTATATTAAATCAGTGAATGCTTAAAATAGTGAACTCTGATTTATCGACCCTTTAAAAGCGAAACCTCACAATCTCGAAGACATGGAACAGCGATTTTTTCCCAGGGAAAAAATCGCTGTTCCACAAAATAAAACAAAAAAAAATAAAAAAGTTCAAAACACAAAATAAAGTGGGGGGCTTTGTCCCCCACCCCCCTACTTAAATATACCAACTCCGAGATCACACCACAGTGGAGGAAATGGCAAAGTCCTGAAATCGCCCTGGGAAAAAATTGATGTTCCATGTCTTTGGGATTGTCAGATTTTGCTCGTTAAGGGTTGATAAATCAGCGTTCACTATTTTGCACATTCGCTGATTTAATATAGACCCGATTAGAAGATAGTTTGTGATGTAAACAGCCTTTTGAAGGCAACTATAACTTAGAAGGAGATGTAAAAGAGTGCATATAAAAGAGATATTTCAGGAAATGTGAAATGGTTGATCAAGAGGTAGAGATGAGAAAATACAATATTTGTACTGAGTTAATCGGTTTTTATTTTTGCCTAAATTGAATAAACAAATGACAAATTTAACTTACATGTTATTGTATGACATTAAAATTATCAGAAAACAGGCAGGAATAACTCAGAGTAGTTAAAATATCCCCTGAGGATTTTACTGAACTGCAGATAATAAATATGAAAGTTCACCCAGATGATATTATTTCACCACTGATAATAAGCAGGAATCTAATAAAAAGGTCTTTTTAATGTATTAGCAAAATATATTAACATGGAATATAAGATGAAATTTGTAAATATCTATAAATATATCTCTTTTTTTGTTTCCCGTAAGAGCAATAAAACTTCATTCTGTGTCTAACCCTACCTTTAATTAATTATCCCCAGGATTCAATAAACTCTGTGTAGGCTTCATGGAGAGAATAAATGGAGTTTACATGTTAGCATGATGGTGTGTGGCGAGCAGCAGCACACAATGCATAGGCAAGAAAAAACAAACTGCTACTAAACCAGCACTGCTCCTGATGCCAAACAGCAGGACTAAACGCCTCCCAAACACACGTATGCTTGTTCTGGAAGTCAAAGGCAAAAACAACAAGCTGCTACTAAGCCAACACAGTTCCTAATTCCAAGCAGCAGAACTAAACACCTCCAATAAGCACAGTCAGAGAGGTGAAACTCATCAAAGATAAACTCAGCCAGATAGCCAAACTCACTGAAGCAGGTCTTTTTAAATTCCAAAGGAATAAGCAAACAAGACGCCAATAAATGAACGACTTCAATTTTATTAAGCACCACAATACTGCTTTTCGTCGGCGCCCTGCACCAATTTCTTCAGACTTTGAAAAATAACAACTCACGCTTAAGTGCTGCTACATTTAAAACCATTGCAAGCAAAGTCTATTGCAAAACATACCCTCCAATTACCTTAAAGGAACAGGCACAAGTAGCTTCAACCTAACTAAAATGTTCCTATCCCATAAACACACAATATAAAAAGTTGTATATAATATAAAATATACAACTGTAAAACTAATACTATTCCTTACATAGCACTTAAATAATGCAATCGAATGTTAATAATATTATAAAAGCACACTTACTTTGAACCAAATACGCATAATAAGACTGGCACATTAAAATAAATAAAAAAGCATGCCATAATATTTCAAATATTGATAAAAAGACATTCCATCTACCAAACATGGTATAAAATAAAGTATAAAATATATATATCAAGATCGCTCAGCCGGTCCTATGTCCAAATCACACCCGATGTTATACCCCCCATGCATCATCTTTCCAAACTCCTCAGTGTAAGGACACAGCTGATAGATAACATACTATTGAGGCCGGGGTGATGGTAGGCTTCAAGTCTCAACTGCCACATAAGCTCCTTCATTTCTAATTTCTGGGATTCAGTCCCCCCCCAATTCACATAGTTCAACTGGTCAATGATCATAAATGTAAAATCATGGCCAGGGTTATTGTAGACATGACTTGCTAGGGCATTCTCCAGTTTAATCATCTTCATGGCATATAAATGTTCGTACATGCGTTCATTCAATCGCCTGTCTGTCTTGCCCACATAAAAAGCTGGGCATGATGAACAAGAAGCGAGATACACCACGTGTGTCGGTGCACAATAGTATCTCCCTTTGATAAGGTACTTGGTGTCCCTAATCATGAAATCTGTGCCCGACCTCACATATCTACAATGTTTGCACATATTGCACTTATACATGCCAGCTCTTGGAGTCATGTTGCCACCTTTCCTTTCTAACATGTTCTTGATATTCAGACCCCTCCTGAATGTAATCTTCGGGGCCGGCCCTAAATTATTGGGTCCTTTTACTTCAGTTGGCAGCAAACCCCAATTTTTCTGGATGATGGACACTGTAGCTCTAGCATCCATGCTAAAGGTAGTAATGAAACTGCAATGGTATACACCTCTAAGTTGGCTGTCACCCCTGGGGTAGCTACTCTCCGAGACAGAGTGACCCAAAATGGGTGGAAAATGGCCCATTTCCCTTTTGGATCTAACCTCTAGACACAAATCCACAACCAACTCCTCAGGGTAGCCCCTACGTAAAAACAAATTCGATATGAACCGGCACTCTTCCTGGAAGTCACCATCTCTCGAGACCATTCTGGCCGCCCTCACAAATTGGCCTTTTACTATTGATCTCTTCTGGAAGGCCGGATGTTCACTATCGAAATGCAAATAAGAATTGGAATAAGTGGGCTTGCGATGAATTTTGCCTAAAAACTGGTTCTGGTTGCTGTCCTTGAATAATTCCACATCTAGGTATGCTATTCTGTCCATGTCAAAAGTAGAGGTAAACTTTAAGAAATCCGTGGACTTGTTGAACATCTCCACCAGGTCATCAGCCACTGAAGAGTCACCCTTGAGAATGATACAAATGTCATCCAAGAAACGGGTATATAAGGATACTCGTTCTAGGAAGATAGTGTTAGTAAACACAAATTCCTTCTACCAATGGGCCATGGCAAAGTTGGCCACACTCACCCCACATGGTGAGCCCATTGGGACTCCAACTAACTGATGGAACCATCTATCATTGAAGGAGAAGTAGTTACATGTTAAAATAATGTCCAATACGTCTTTTACCATTGAAGTTTCACTCACTGGTGCCTGCTTTGTGGTCATTTCCAACTCAATCCATTCCACCGCTACATCATGTGGAATGGATGAGTACAGGTCAACAACATCTACCGTCAGAAAGTGGTAATCAGGACTGTATGAAATGTTTTTCACCTTCCCTTCACTTTGAAATATTATGGCATGCTTTTTTATTTATTTTAATGTGCCAGTCTTATTATGCATATTTGGTTCAAAGTAAGTGTGCTTTTATAATATTATTAACTTTCGATTGCCTTATTTAAGTGCTATGTAAGGAACAGCATTAGTTTTACAGTTGCATATTTTATATTATATACAACTTTTTATATTGTGTGTTTATGGGATAGGAACATTTTAGTTAGATTGAAGCTACTTGTGCCTGTTCCTTTAAGGTAATTGGAGGGTGGTCTGTTTTGTAATAGACTTTGCTTGCAATGGTTTTAAATGTAGCAGCACTTAAGCGTGAGTTGTTATTTTTCAAGTCTGAAGAAGTTGGTGCAGGGTGCCGACAAAAAGCAGTATCGTGGTGCTTAATAAAATTGAAGTCGTTCGTTTATTGGCGTCTTGTTTGCTTATCCCTTTGGAATTTAAAAAGACCTGCTTCAGTGAGTTTGGCTATCTGGCTGAGTTTATCTTTGATGAGTTTCACCTCTCTGACTGTGCTTATTGGTGGTGTTTAGTTCTGCTGCTTGGAATTAGGAACTGTGTTGGCTTAGTAGCAGCTTGTTGTTTTTGCCTTTGACTTCCAGAACAAGCATACGTGTGTTTGGGAGGCGTTTAGTCCTGCTGTTTGGCATCAGGAGCTGTGCTGGTTTAGTAGCAGTTTGTTTTTTCTTGCCTTTGATCTTCAGTTGTTTTTTGTGATGCCCAGCTCTACCCCAGACAATCAGGACAATATGGAGTAGAGCGATCTTACTATGCTTATTAATTTGCTCACTCAGAAAGTAGATATGCTGTCTCAACGATTGGATGTGATGGCTGAAACTACACAGCCTTGCAGCGGGTCGATTTCAAAGGGTTTACAGCTCCCGAGTCCAGACCATTTTGGGTTGCAAGTATTGTTACCACATAATAGTGAAGCAGGTTCCAGGATGGGTGACCCAGGAGCCCCAGGCACTGGATCAAGCCAGGGGTCAGGAGGAGCCGACATCAAGCCATCTGATGGAACCTTGAATGGGGAAAGAGGAGTTGTACTACCATCCTATAATCCCCCAGAGGGGAGGGGCAAAGCAATGTTCATTTTAACTTGAACCAATGGTTGAGTCGACCATTTCAGCTGTCTACCAACTATGGATCAGCCGGTCCAGTATCCAACACACCTGAAGGCAATGACCTTTCTTCTAAACTCAATGCCTTTGACCAGAAATTAATAAAGTTAAGAAAATTGCAACTGGAAGTTTCTTATTTTGGAGAGTGTCGGCGTGTGAAGATAGTACCCAAGGGGCTGCGTTCTTGGCTATATCCCACGGGTTTAGAGGAGGGATCTAAATTCCATGCAGACCTCCTCACTATGTTTGCTAGGCATGTATCTGAATTGATTGACCTTATTAGTACACACTACCAGGAAGCAATCTCATCCCTAACTAGAGAAATTGCGGACTTGGATGAGGTTATCAAGTCAGACAATAATTTTCCTAGATATAAATTTGACTATGAGAGGATATACTCCAGTATTGATGAGTATATTTCCAAAATTACCTCAACCAAGATTAAAAAATTACATTGAGATATCAAGGCTTACAGACAGGGGGTAGCTTACCCTAAACCTCCTAAATCACAAGGCAACTTTAAGGGGCAAGAAGGCAGAGTTCCTGCCCCTTCGAATGGCCCTAGTACTTCCATGAATCTTGGATCTTTGCCGAGTAGTTCAGTACCGGAGGAAGAGACTGGTGATAGGAGGGTTGGATATGCCAACCCCGAGGGAAGACGTGAGCAAGCGACTCGGACTAGCCATTCAGGAAACCCTAGTTCTGGTTTGGATGGAGCAGATTTTCGGGATCCAGCCTCTTCTCCCCAACAGGCTTCGAACCAGAAGACCAGGTTCAGATACAGGACAAGGAGGAATCAAATGTGAGTGGAGTAGGGTGCCCTGGCCCTGAGCAGACCACATTTGAAGTCATTTCCAACTCGGGGATGGACTTCCATATTTATAATTTTTCTATTTTCAAGTTTACGCAGACATTAGTTGATTTCCTGGCTGAAGGAATTTCCTATGTTCCATCTAGAAGAGCCTGTGTGGCCAGATGCATTTTGGATCTTAAATTGTTTGTCAGGAAATTAAACTTATGTTTGTTGATGGGGGACCATGATTACTAAAAGAATACTTTTCATGTACCTAGTGCATACAATCCACCTATCCACCCTATGTTGGGGGCATTTGAGCAAATGTGTGATTTGGATTTTCGACATTTGCTACAGTCTAGGTCTGTGATGCATTTTAATATTACCAAAGAAGAAAGGGCAGATTTTAATGAATTATGTGCCTCTTCAGTCAGAATTATGCAACCCGACAAGGGAGGCGGCCTGGTTGCAATGGGCATAGATGATTATAACAACAGAATGTCAGCAATTTTGTCTCTGAAACTTACCAAGAGGTGTCCAAGAATGAGTTGAAAGGAAATCTGGCAAGAGTTCGGTCTTATTTTGAAGACGTTTATTAATGAATCCATTGACCAGGAAATATTCAACTTCATTTACTGTGTATCACCTCGAGTACCTGTTTTGTTCGGGAACCCAAAAATCCACAAAAACATTAGAGACCCCCCCCCCCCATGCGCCAGTTGGTGAGCGCTAGAGTGAGTGTAACACACGCAGCAGCCAAAGTTGTGGACCACATTCTAAAAAAATATGTGGCTAGTGAATCATATATTTCTAAAGATTCCTGGTCCTTTTTGGGGAAGGTGAAAAACATTTTGTACAGTCCTGATTACCACTTTCTGACGGTAGATGTTGTTGACCTGTACTCATCCATTCCACATGATGTAGTGGAGGAATGGATTGAGTTGGAAATGACCACAAAGCAGGCACCAGCGAGTGAAACTTTAATGGTAAAAGACCTATTGGACATTATTTTAACATGTAACTACTTCTCCTTCAATGATAGATGGTTCCATCAGATAGTTGGAGTCCCCATGGGAGAAGGAATTTGTGTTTACTAACTCTATCTTCCTAGAGCGAGTATCCTTATATACCCGTTTCTTGGACAACATTTGTATCATTCTCAAGGGCGACTCTTCAGTGGCCAATGACCTGGTGGAGATGTTCAACAAGTTCACGGATTTCTTAAAGTTTACCAACTTTTGACACAGACAGAATAGCGTACCTAGATGTGGAATTATTCAAGGACAGCAACCAGAACCAGTTTTTAGGCAAAATTCATCGCAAGCCCATTTTTCCAATTCTTATTTGCATTTCGATAGTGAACATCCGACCTTCCAGAAGAGATCAATAGTAAAAGGCCAATTTGTGAGAGCGGCCAGAATGGTCTCGAGAGATGGTGACTTCCAGGAAGAGTGCCGGTTCATATCGAATTTGTTTTTACGTAGGGGCTACCCTGAGGAGTTGGTTGTGGATTTGTGTCTAGAGGTTAGATCCAAAAGGGAAATGGGCCATTTTCAACCCATTTTGGGTCACTCTGTCTCGGAGAATAGCTACCCCAGCGGTGACAGCCAACTTAGAGGTGTATACCATTGCAATTTCATTGCTGCCTTTAGCATGGATGCTAGAGCTATAGTGTCCATCATCCAGAAAAATTGGGGTTTGTTGCCAACTGAACTAACAGGACCCAATAATTTAGGGCCGGCCCCAAAGATTACATTCAGGAGGGGTATGAATATCAAGAACATGTTAGAAAGGAAAGGTGGCAACATGACTCCAAGCGCTGGCATGTATAAGTGCAATATGTGCAAACATTGTAGATATGTGAGGTCGGGCACAGATTTCATGATTAGGGACACCAAGTACCTTATCAAAGGGTGATACAATTGTGCATCGACACACGTGGTGTATCTCGCTTCTTGTTCGTTATGCCCAGCTTTTTATGTGGGCAAGACAGTCAGGAGATTGAATGAATGCATGTACGAACATTTATATGCCATGAAGAAGATTAAACTGGAGAATGCCCTAGCAAGTCATGTCTACAATCACCCTGGCCATGATTTTACATTTATGATCATTGACCAGTTGAACTATGTGAATTGGGTGGGGACTGAATCCTTGAAATTAGAAATGAAGGAGCTTATGTGGCAGTTGAGACTTGAAGCCTACCATCACCCTGGCCTCAATAGTATGTTATCTATCAGCTGTGTCCTTAAGCTGAGGAGTCTGGAAAGATGATGCATGGGGGGTATAACATCGGGTGTGATTTGGACATAGGACCGGCTGAGCGATCTTGATATATATTTTCTACTATATTTTATACCATGTTTGGTAGATGGAATGTCTTTTTATCAATATTTGAAATATTATGGCATGCTTTTTTATTTATTTTAATGTGCCTGTCTTATTATGCATATTTGATTCAAAGTAAGTGTGCTTTTATAATATTATTAACTTTCGATTGCATTATTTAAGTGCTATGTAAGGAACAGTATTAGTTTTACAGTTGCATATTTTATATCATATACAACTTTTTATATTGCGTGTTTATGGGATAGGAACATTTTACTTAGATTGAAGCTACTTGTGCCTGTTCGTTTAAGGTAATTGGAGGGTGTGTTTTGTAATAGACTTTGCTTGCAATGGTTTTAAATGTAGCAGCACTTAAGTGTGAGTTGTTATTTTTCAAAGTCTGAAGAAGTTGGTGCAGGGTGCCGACAAAAAGCAGTATCGTGGTGCTTAATAAAATTGAAGTTGTTCGTTTATTGGCGCCTTGTTTGCTTATCCCTTTGGAATTTAAAAAGACCTGCTTCAGTGAGTTTGGCTATCTGGCTGAGTTTATCTTTGATGAGTTTCACCTCTCTGACTGCTTATTGGAGGTGTTTAGTTCTGCTGCTTGGAATTAGGAAATGTGTTGGCTCAGTAGCAGCTTATTGTTTTTGCCTTTGACTTCCAGAACAAGCATACGTGTGTTTGGGAGGCGTTTAGTCCTGCTGTTTGGCATCAGGAGCTGTGCTGGTTTAGTAGCACACAATGCATAGTAATGACTTCAGGTGTGCCTAAGTTAGGTTTCATGGCCGGCAACAGTGTTGCCAGCCAGGAAACCCTGTAAGTGAACACATACACAATTCTGTTTAAAGCAGAATTCCTACTGTCTGTGGATTTGTGTGGAATGCCACAATAACCACCATGACTTCACAGATAGCCGTGAATCTATTAATGCAACATATATCAAAAAAGAGAAAAAAATAATATGCGATTAGGCTCTCCCAACAGTACAGAGCTAAAACTTTTATTACCAGAGAAATAAAATAATTAACACGTCCAACAATCATAAGTGCTTTTGTACCCTAGCAAGGGACTTATCTGATCAACGTTTACATCAGTGTCACATTTTAAATACTAAATCTCCCTTCCAATTAACCAATTATACAATTAACTTTTTACAAGAAAATTAAACTTGGAGATGTTTTTAAAGACCAAGAAGGAGTTCATAACAGGTCTACCAACCCCTTATGTCTTAAAAGAAGTAATACTTTTAACCCACCATTAAACCCCATCATTCAAATTTTTGAGAAGGCAATTATGGAGGATACATGCAAGCTGTCTCCTCAGGACAAAAAAAATTTTTCGAACCTAACCAGGGAAGAAAGGGAAATTTTAAACATTTTTAGAAATAATAAGGAAATAAGCGTTATGAAGCCAGATAAGGGGGGAGGTGTGGTGTTTATAATGTGGTAGACTATAATAATGCTATGACAAATCTACTGCATAATAATGGGATCTACTCCCCCATTTAAAAAAATCAAATAAATATTGCTTATCGGCAAACAGACTCGTATTTGGAAGAATATTTGTTGGATAAAAGGATTGATACTGATATTTATTATTTTTTGAGACAACCTAACACCATTATCCCAAATATATTTAGTATTCCTAAAATACATAAAAGTATTGAGAATCCATCTTTTAGACTGATTGTGTCTGTTAAAGGATCAAAGACTTAAACTTTAGCAGTTTTTATCAACCGTTGGGTCAAAGAAGTTGTTGATAATACACCACACTTGATGAAGTTTATGTCAAAGTTTTACTATGTCAAAGGACTTGATTTCCCTGGTTATTGAATTATTGGAACTAGCCCTCTACAATAATTTGATGCATTTTGAGAGGGAATACTATCAGCAGATTACCAGTGTAGCTATGGGTGCAGCATGCACCCCAGTATTTGCTAATTTGGTAATGGTAGGATGGGAAAACGAGTTTGTATTTAAAAGCCCTTTTCCCACGTACTTACATTTTTACATAAGCTTTTTGGAGCATGTATTTATTTTGTGGGATGGTCCTGTTGAAATGATTGTAGAATCTGTGGATTATTTGAACAGTTGTACTAACTACTTTAAATTTACTATGAGCTGGAATAGGGAAGGTATCAGTTACTTGGACACCTAAATTTCTCACTTGGTTGAGGACTTTAAATCCAATTTGTTTAGGAAAGAAACATTGTGTAATGGTTACTTGCACTATTCCAGCAACCATCCACATATTCAAAAGAAGAACTTGGTAAGAGGGCAGGCTATACATATTGCTAGAATAACATCAGAGTTTGGAGACCTGTGGAATGAAATGATGGAATTGAAAGAAATGTTCTTAAATAGGGGGTACCCTGAAAAAATGGTAGTGGATATTATATATGAAGTGCACCATGGTTGGGGTATTAAATTCAAACCTACTAGGAACAGGATTAGATAATTTAGGGGGAGTGGGTAGAGATGTGAAGTATGAGAAAACCCTGGTCCTTGAATATAACCAATAATCCAGTGATATCAAGGGATGTATAAGGAGGAAATGGAATATTTTAGAGTAAATAAGAAAATACAGGCGTTGTTAGGGGAAGAGCCAGCATTTATATACAAGAGGGGGGAAACATTTTAAACAACTATTTCAAAAATGGTGGATGTAATATAACACCCACCAACAAAGGGGCAAGGTCCTGTGAGAGATGTAAGCAATGCCCTTTTATTACAAGGGAAGGTAATTTAACTTTGGAAAATGGGTTACAAAGAAGGGTCATTTTTCAAAATGGAAATTGTAGCATTGGCAGACTGATTTATTTAGCCAAATGTAAAGGTTGTCCAGCTTTCTGTATAGGGAAAACCAGGATATATGAACATGTTAATGATATTACTACTAAAGAAGAGACTAGTGCTCTCTACAAACATCCTACAGTGTGTAGTAACTTCTCATGACTTATCTTTGGTATTTTAGAAAGGATTAAACTGACCCTAGCAGTGGTACCTGGAAAAGATTCCTATTAAATAGAGAATTGATATGGCAGCTTAGGTTGAATGCCACATCGCCCCAAGGTTTAAATGAACAAGTGCCCTTGAAACCAATTTTAAATTAAAAGGCTGCTATTTTATAAATAGTTTAACCTTTTAAAAAAGTGTCCTATTTACTTGTTTTGGCTTTGCATATATATTTTTTGTATAAATGTCAGTAATAGTAATTAATTTGTTTTATAATACATTCACATTTCTATTATGTAGGGGGTATAGTTTGTGCAACTTTGGAATGTTTATAGAGTAGTTATTGTTTTAAGGGATTGTTAGAGTGGTTAATTGTGTGATTGGTTAATTGGGAGGGAAGATTTAGTATATAGTGACATTGATGTAAACATTCATCTGATGAAGTCCCTTGGTATGGGACGAAAGCACTTATGATAGGTGGACGTGTCAATTATTTAATTTCTTTGGCAAAAACGTTTTAGCTCTGTACTGTTGGGTAAGCCTAATCACACATTATATTTTTGGTTTTGCTGTAATTCTCACTGCACACTTTCTGGTTATATGTCTACAAATGCCAACATAATGTGAGGACATTTAACCAGACATAGGGACATATTTGTCATATCACATAGACATACGGTAAAATGAAACTCAAACATACTCATCCTCTTTGAGCAAGATATGTGGACAAAGGCATACATAATATGGGAACAAAAGCCAAAAATAGGGACAGATTTTTAATATTGCACTTCCAAACATGGAATGTTGATAGAATAAATAGGTTGTACATTACCATGAACTTCCTTTACTGAATGAAGTTTGAAACACAAGTGTCAGTCATCAGTTTCTGACTTCACTCTGCAATCCCATGCCAATGATTTGCCATAAAACAAAAATGTTATGTGGAAAAGATCACAAATATGAGACAAAAACTGAACATTCGGTACAAATAAGGACAGTTGAAAGGTATGCACTCAAATGTATGTAATACTGAGTCACATCAGTCCCCAGATCATCCCATATATGCCAGTGATATGGCAGAAAGCCACAAATTTGATAAGGAAAACATTTGGACATCCTGGGACTATCTGAACAGTTGAAAGGTATGACTGTGAAGTATATGGCCCAAACACAGTATAGGACACTGTACCGATAGTACAGAGCGTGTCTATATCACGTTATCAAAAGTTTACTTAATCGAATCAATAAAGGTCAAACTTTATTGATTAAGTAAAACATCAAATAACGTAAAAAAAACAAATAAGAAAAAAATAAATAAATGGCGTAGGCAGGGGGGCAAGCCCCACTGCGCCCCCCACACCCCCCTACTTAAATATACCAACTCTGAGACCGCACTACATTGAGGTAAACGGAAATCTCCCCTTATGGAGATTTCTGTTTACTTGCACCATGTTCTTCACTTTCGATATTGTCTTGCCGACAATATCAGACTCGATATTGTCAGCTTAGGACAACGTTAAGTAGACCTGTACAGAGTATCATGATATCCCATTCCTGGCATTCTGTACTGAAGCTGTGTTAAAGATCTGTAACAGGACATGGACTGCCATGTAAAATGATTACTCAGAGGAAGTATATGCATTGAATAGGGACACACAGGTGAATTGTAGGGATGAACACAGGGAATGAGGACAGGTGAAATTCCTTCATGTACAGCATAGGAGAGCATGGCAATGGAAGATGGTTGTAGTAGCAATATGAAACACATATCTATATGGTACTGTATGGACTGCACAGTGAAAATGTGTTGTCTGTGACTGTCACATAAGGTGACATAACAATGGGGAGGATGTCTGTGTGAAATAAGAATCATTACATGAGTAATGCAGAGGACATATATCAGGGATATGACATGCAATTTGGATAGGGTGCATGCTGTGAAGTTATGCAAACTGATATGCCTGAATATGAATGTACTCTCAGCAGGGGTTTCCAGCAAAGTGGCCACAGGTCAAGAATCATGGAAACATTACAAGAACCAACCACAATTATGAACAATAGCAGAATAATACCACCACTAATCCCATACCTGTGACATAACATATGTGATCTAAAGTGATAAGAGATGAGTCTACACACACACACACACACACACACACACACACACACACACACACACTTGAACAACTATTACGATGCATCCACACTCTATGAGGGTAACCATGCACACTGTCATGGTACTATAATATCTACAGGAGGTATTAGAAGAGACACTGCTATATATGTAGGTGACAGTAGCGGCAATACTGGTTAGCTGCCTTGTGTGCATATATATATATATATATATATATATATATATACATATTTATATGGCACAATCCACACTGTCATGAATATACATGGCATTAATTTTGTCAAACACCTATGTATGTAGTGTGTACAAAAGCAGAACAGGTAGCACACATGCACCTGGTGCAACAACTTGATTGGTGTTCTGCACCATCAGACAGTCATGTATATTCCACAGAAAGAATACCTACGTATGGCCTCTAAC